>NC_053171.1:58758788-59058788 GCF_016835505.1 Polypterus senegalus
AAAGATTGCTTGCAATGCCAGGAGAAGTTGACCCCAGATAGAGTACCACAGATCCCTGCAGCCTTCCTTACCCTCAGCTGGTTCACCACCTGTGCAATCTCAGTGGGACTGGGGGGTTCACAGCTAATTAATGGATCACCTTCAAGAACCGTCGAACCAGAGATATCTAACGTCCTAGGCAGAGGATCAGTTTTAAACTGCTGTTCAAATTAGCCAATACAACAGGTCACGACTGCAGTGTCATCTTTAACAACCGTTCCATCAGCTGCCCTGGACAATGGACAATCACATATTAAACTTGCACATGTTTATTTATGCACCCTGTGGTGGGCTGGCGCCCTGCCCAGGGTTTGTTTCCTGCCTTGCGCCCTGTGTTGGCTGGGATTGGCTCCAGCAGACGCCTGTCACCCTGTGGTTTGGATATAGCAGGTTGGATAATAGATGGATGGATGTTTATTTATTTATTTATTGATCCGATTGCTGTATTATCTATCCTACCAGTTTGTATCCTTGATTTTTATGTTTCTGCTGCTGTATGTGTAGCTGACTGGAATCTGGCTTTCTCCACATTGTATCAAGGACAGTCAAGTCAGACATACATAGGGGCAAAACATTATTTTTTTATTTTTCCCAAACAGCGTCCACCAAGCTTCAAGTCAAGTAATGTCAAGTTGGGGAGCATTCACTGGTACAGTGCGTTGCTGCACCCACTACATGGCGAAACCCCCCCAGGCAGGCACGCGGTCCAGTCCCACCCTCCGGAAATGACCCTCTATCTGCCACAGCCAGGTGCTACATGGGCGACCCCTTGGCCACTTGGGTCCCCAACAATGAGGATCTTATGAGCCGGATCACCCTCGGGGAAACACGACACATGGCTGTAGTGCCGTAACTGACGCTCCCTCACAATGCAGGTAATGTGCCTCATTCGGGACTCCATGAGAAACCACTCATTTGACACAAAGTCAAACCAACAGTACCCAAGGAAATTCCGGAGAGACACAGTACCAAAGGAGTCCAGTCTTTGTCTCAGGTCACTAGAGAGCACCCATGTCTCGCAACCATATAGCAAGACTAGAAGCACCAGGACTCTAAAAACTTGGACCTTAATCCTTTTGCATAGATATCGGGAGCGCCACACACCCTTTTCCAGTGATCTCATGATCCCCCATGCTCTCCCAACCCATCTACGGACTTCACAGGAACAGTCACCAGAGACATGAATGTCACTGCAGAGGTAAGTAAACCTCTCAACAAGGTCAACCCTCTCTCCGCAAACAGACACACTGCTGATGGCTGTGCCCAAGAGGTCATTAAAGGCCTGGATCTTGGTTTTTATCGAGGACACTTGCAAGCCCAGACACTCAGACTCCTCAATCAGTTCTTAAATGTTCTGACCAGAGCCTCCATTGACTACGCGAAGATCACAGCATCATCAGCAAAGTCAAGATCTGTGAATCTTTCTTCACCAATAGATGCCCCACAGCTGCTGGACCCCACGACCTTGCCCAACACCCAGTCCATACAAGCATTGAACAAAGTAGGAGCAAGAACTTAACCCTGACGAACCTCAGAATCAACTGGGAAAAACGCAGAGGTCCTGCCTCCACTCTGTACAGCACTCACAGTACCAGTGTACAGGCCAGCCATGATATCCAGCAACCTCGAGGGGATCCCACGAACCCTCAGGATGTCCCACAGGGCAGCACGATCAACTCAGTCTAACGGTTTGTGAAAATCGACAAAGGCAGCAAAGAAACTCTGCCGATATTCGCGTTTGCGCTCCATGAGAACCCTCAGTGCCAGGATGCAGTCGATCGAAGACTTCTTAGGTGTAAAACCAGACTGTTCCGGTCGCTGGTAGTAGAGCAACTGATCACAGATTCTATTGAGGACGACCCTAGCAAGGCTCATTTCCCTAGTAGGTGGTAACCTACTGGACCTAAGCTGGATCCTAAGAGTAGCAACAACAAGTCTGTGGTCAGAATTCACAAACTGTCCACTTCTGTAGTCCCTGCAGTTTTGTAAGAGCCTCCAGCGTCTGCCCATGAGGATGTGATCAATCTCCTTCACCGCACCACCAGTATTGGAATACCAAGTCCAATGATGTGGTTCAGGAAGCTGGAACCAGGATCCAGTGATTTGCAGCCCCTGACCTTTGGCAAAGTCAAGGAACATGGAGCCACTTTCACCACAGTCAACAGACCCATTGCAATCGAGACAATCCTTATAGCCAGCCCTCTCAGTGCCAGTGGTTGCACTGAAATCACCCATGACCAGAGGAATGTCACCTTGTGTGTACCCATCAACCACAGGGCGAAGCTGCGAACAAAATGTCTCCCTGACTTACTTTACCGCGGTCAGAGCATAAACTGAGACAACAGACAAGGCACCCAGAGAGTGCCGTAATCTGAGTCTCATAATACGCTCATTGAAAGGAGTGACATCGTACACCATCGGAAGAAGCCAATCTGCTACAGCAACAGCTACTCCCCAAGTATGACAGCCATCAGACCGACCAGACCAATAAAAGGTGTATCCACCTAAAGAGATCTGGCCAGCCCCCAGTCTGCACACCTCAGAGAGCTTTACCATGCTTCTCCTTCATTAATAACTAAGTTAACACATTATATACGAGGGACGTTCCAAAAGTTTCCGCACTTTTTTTAACTCTGTTTATTGAGGATTTCAAAAACAAATTCCATCACTTTCCTACATAGTCACCATCCTTTGAGATGCTATTTTCCCAGCGTCGTACCAACTTTTTAATGCCCAATTACTACTCCTTCTCCCGCCTTCACCATTTCTTATTAAACTTATTAAAGTGCGGAAACTTTTTGGATGTCCCTCTTATTAAACTATTAACAAGATATTGTTCAGATTTTCCACAGAAAACTATTTTCAATACATATAGCCTTACACAATAAAAAAAACCTCACTTTATAATCTTATATATTCTTAACAAAAACATAAGTAGCATACCTTTTCAGAAACAAAAGGAAAAAAAAAGAACAGGGCATCACACAAACAGCTTTTCCTCTGTGCCTATTAAATAATAATTCAAATCAATTTCAAATTATTGTAAACAAAACTATTACTACAAAATAAATAAAATAAGATCTAGAATAAAATATACATCTGGCCATATTATACACAGTGCCGAATTACATTAATATGCATGCTAAAAAAAAAACCATTAACAATTCCTTAATTTTCAAAAGTAAACATACAAAAACTACATATAAGAGCTTGGGAAAGATACATGTGACTTAATATACACTCGAACATTTCCAAATAATATACATAACAAATAAAATAAAAATCATAAAAGCTTAGGGAGAGCTGAAAACACCACCTACTCCTAGCAGCACCCACCGGGCGTTGGCAGCTGAGCCAAAGTTGCATGCAGGTTGTGAGGTTTAACACAAATTAATGCCCATACTATAACATACTGTACGATTGGTATCCCACTATTTACAAGAATAATGGATTTTGGTGAAGTTTACAACTAAAACAAAACAAAATTACAAGTGACAGCTTGCACTTTGCTACATAGTTAGTCATTACCCAACCCACTATATCCTAACACAGGGTCATGGAGGTCTGCTGGAGCCAATCCTATCCAGCATCAGGTGAAAGGCAGGGAACAAATCCTAGGCAGGGACACACACACCAAGCACACACTAGGGACAATTTAGGATCACCAATGCACCTAACCTGCATGTCTTTGGACTGTGGGAGGAAACCAGAGCACCCGGAGGAAACCCACACAGACACAACAACATTTATTTATATAGCACATTTTCATGCAAATGATGTACTGTAGCTCAAAGTGTTTTACATAATGAAAAAACAGAAAAAAGACAAAGTAAATAAGAATTAAAATAAGGGAACACTATTTAACATTAAATAAAAGTAAGGTCCGATGGCCAGGGAGGAAAGGAAAAAACAAAAAAACCTCCTGAAGGCTGGAGAAACAAAAATCTGCAGGGGTTCCAGGCCACGAGACCGCCCAGCCCCCTCTAGGCATTCTACCTAACATAAATGACCTCAATCAGTCCTCATTTTATTCAGGGTTCACATGGAAGAATTTGATGATGACAGTCATGTGGACTTCTGGCCTTTAATCCATCAATGTAGGGACATCATGGTGCTTTGATTAGGTGGTGGCGGAGCAGATTGCCACCACAGAAAACCAGAAAAAGAACAGAAGAGAAAGTCAGGGTTAGTACGGATTTTGGAGCCACCATGAATAATAATGATAATTAATTGAATATACATGTTAAAGTAATGTGTTTTCAGAAGATTTTTAAAGTGCTCCACCATATTAGCCTGGCGAATTCCTATTGGCAAGCAATTCCAGATTTTAGGTGCATACCTCACCACTTCTTTTAAGTTTAGCTCTTGGAATTCTAAGCAGACACTCATTTGAAGATCTAAGGGTACGATTTGGAGTGTAAGGTGTAAGACATTCCGAAATATAAGAGGAAGCGAGATTATTTAAGGCTTTGTAAACCATAAGCAGTATTATAAAGTCAATTCTAAATGACACAGATAACCAATGCAGTGACATAAAAACAGGAGAAATGTGCTTGGATTTTCTTTTCCTAGTTAAAATTCTAGCAGCTGCATTCTGCACTAGTTGCAATTGATTGATGTCTTTTTTGGGTATTCCTGAGAGGAGTGCGTTACAGTAATCTAGCCAACTGAAAACAAAAGCGTGAACTAATTTCTCAGCATCTTGCAATGTTATAAGAGGTCTACCTTTTGCTATATTTCTTAAGTGAAAAAATGCTGTGCTAGTAATCTGATTAATATGTGATTTAAAATTCAGGTCAGAGTCAATAGTTACCCTTAAATTCTTGACCTCCGTCTTTACTTTTAAGCCTAATCCACCAAGTTTATTTCTAATAACCTCATTATATCCATTTTTGTCAATCACTAACATTTCTGTTTTCTCTTTATTTAGTTTGAGAAAATTCTAGTCATCCATTCAGAAACACAAGTAAGATATTGTGTTAGTGATTCAACAAAGTTGGGGTCATCAGGCGCTATTGATAAATACAGTAGTGTGCCATTAGTATAGCTGTGGTAGCTCACTTTATGCCCCCAATATAATCTGACCTAATGGAAGCATGTACTGTAAATCAAAAAGAGCAGCGGACCCAGGATAAAGCCTTGTGGAACACCAAATAAAATATCATGTGTCTTTGAAGTATAATTACCACAACTAACAAAGAATATTCTACCTGCCAGGTAGGACTCAAACCAATTTAAGACACTGCCAGAGAGGCATACCCATTGACTAAGGCGATTTCTAAGAATATTGTGATCAATGGTATCAAATGCAGCAAGACACGGGGAGAACATGCAAACTCCACGCAGGGAGGACCTGAGAAGCAAACCCAGGTCTCCTTGCTGCTTTCTTTAACGTTGCATGGTGTAAACTAACCGTTATTATTATTTAAATGTTAAGTGTTTCATTTAAGTGAATTTTAATTGACTAGGACAATATTGTTAGTGGATTTCTTAAAAAGAACATAAGTTTATTTGTTACTTATTTGTTTAGCTGATAGCTAAGCTGTCCCAGTACCTCTCTTCTCTTTGTATACCTCATGCCATAAATGTAACACCAAGTCATGCCACTTTCAGAAATTCTCAGATTATTCTGCATTTATGGGGTGTATTAGTAAACTTTGAGAATTGATAATTGTCAGCATCTTAACATCAGAAAAACTAAGAAGCCGGTGATTGACTTTAGCCACACCAAAGAGCCTCTGTGTCCGGTCACTATTCAGGATGTGGATTTAGAGGTGGTACAAATACTTGGGGGTCCATATTAAGGACAGGTTGGACTGGTCTTGGAACACAGAGGAACTAGAGAAGAAAGTGCAGGTACAGAGAAGGCTATAATCACTTAGGAGGATGTGTGCTTTTCATGTGGGAAGTGACATCCTTCACATCTTCTATAACTCTGTGACGGCCAGTGAGGTGAGCTGGACTGGCAACATTTTTTCTAGAGAGGTCCACCAAAGCAATATGCTGATTATAAAAGTAGGCTTAGTTAAAATTTCCTCTGCACCCTCTGCTGTCTTAACAGCATCATCGGCCCCCAACAAAGTAGTGCACTGGAGCCCCAGTTTTAACAGTAAAATACTAATATACAGTACATAGGGATCATAAACATTGTGGGCCCTTATGCTTCTGGGGTCCCGGCCAGTGCCCATACATTAAGATGGCCTTGTACTGGACTACAAGGAGGTAATGGTGGAGGAGAGAATGAATACAGAACTAAGTGTCGCTATGAACAATGCTGCACATCCTCTTTGTAACTCACTAACACTGAGGACTTTCAGTCAACAAATTATTCATTCCCCTTCTCTCCAGTGCATACCTCTGCCTCTCCAATTTCAACTCAACCTGCTGTCTGCTCTCACTACAGATCACAATGTCATCCATGAACATTATAGTCCACGGAGACTCCTGTCTGACCTCATCTGTCAACCTGTCCACCACTATTACAAACAAGAAAGGGTTAAGAGGTGATCCAAGAATTAATCCCTCTCTCACCTTGAACCAGGCTGTCATTCTCACCTCACATCTGTCTAAAGTCACACTGTCTTCATATGTATCCTGCACCACTCTCACATACTTTTCTGCTACTCCTGACTTCCTCACACAGTACCATAACTCCTGTCATGGCACCCTGTCATACGCTTTATCTAAGTCCACAAACACGCAATGCAATTCCTTCTGACATTCTCTGTACTTCTTCATCAACACTCTTAAAGCAAACATTGCATCTGTAGCACTCTTTCCTGGCATGAAACCACATTGCTGCTCACAGATTGCCATCTCTCCTCATGCCTAACTTTCATCACTGTTTCCCATGAAAATGTAAGATTAAATATTTTTCTTGACTAGCAAACTGCATTGGCTTATTTTCATGTTTTTCAGATGCATGGTAAGGTAGCTCTTCATAAATTCTATAATTAGTGTTGCCAACTAAAATATTACAATGGGAAGAGGCAAACACTTGAAAGAAAGTGCCAGAGCAAAGTGTAGTTCTCTATCTTCAGAAGTTCTTGGCAGGAAAAGAGTGCATAATACTGAAAACATTAGGAAAAGACACTTGGAAGACACAGCCATGCCAAAAGCATAATTGAGAAGAATGCTTGGGCTTTAAATTAGAAGTTGAGACATTAAACAGACCTGACATTCTGCCCCTTATTTCAGTTTACCCCCTCTGTCTGTCCAGGTACTCAGGGTTTGAATTTCTATCACAATTTAAGCTATTTGTTTAAGATTTTTTGTAGCATTATAATCTGCTTTTATTTATCTGTCATTTATTCTATTTTAATGTTTTGTATATCCTGCATTTATCTTTATTTAGTGAAGATATTATTTGTAGCCAGTGTTACATAGGTCCTGTTGTTCTTTCTGAATTTTCAGCAGGCTGCTACATAAATAAATTGTTCTTATTAGTATTTTAATTTTTTTTCTTTTGATGGCACATTGTTTATAATAATAAGTGACAAAAACTAGAGTAGTTCTATATAAGGAAATTAATATATAGCATAATTCAGTGTAGAATATGTATTGCCATTTTCTTCACATACATCATGTTTAAAACTATTAGATTGGCTTAAATGTTAATTCTAAATTGGTTAAGAACAATTTTGCACACATGCATAGCACATTTTAAAAAACATAATCACTTTTATTATTAACGTTTTATTAAACTCTAACGTGGTGTAAACATTATAATTATATTGTATACTTTGTTTCAGGAATGTAAATGAAAAACTATTTTCAGTTAACACAGATCTTGATGATTTTAATTTTGTCGACATGTTAAATGGTTCCCACAGACCGGAACACAACGTAAATGTTAATCGTGTATTTCACAGAAATGATCCGTATTGTTTAGTTTGATGTATGACACGACATAATGGCAGAAACCCTCTAAACTTCACAATGATGGATATTATTTGGTTTGATGTTCTTTTTTTCCTTCTCATTTTATCGCTTAATTTCTGAATGGGTCCTTCACCTGACGATACATTCCAGGTTTTGCCGACACCTGCTGAAACCTTCCAAAAGTAATTTTACGAAGTCAGTCCTGAAACGACAGAGACGTCACTTCCGGGTCTGTAACTGTGGGTCTACAACTACGGATCTAGAACTGCGGTGACGTATGGTGTTGTGGCTCTGCAGGTGGATAGTATTGGGATTGTGCGTGAGGATCGGTGTGTGACGTCACAAGGCCACATCACAGAAGTTATTGAAAGATAAAGAATTATTTGGAACGTATTTATAAAGTAAGTAAGGAGGATATGGTACAGCGTATTATTAGTAAAACAGGACATTTACATTTCAACTCTCTGCTGGAATGTAAAGCACATGACAGTGCGCCATCTTCTGTTCTTTCTACGATATTATGAGATGCACTAGAAATGAAGCCTTCCTCAGTGCACCGCTCAGTTTACAAAGCTTGTGATGCTCTGATAAGCAAAGCACCATAGTGCAGAATCCCATTTTACAGACAGACTGATACTTTAATTAATGAATTTAGTGCTAGTTAGATAAACTTTTTTAATTCCAAGGAGGAATTCACATGCATATGTAGCAAAGTGTAATCTGTCACATGTAATTTTGTTTTGTTTTAGTTGTGAACTTCGCCATAATCCATTATTCTTGTAAATAGTAGTATACCAATTGTATAGTATGTTATAGTACGGGCGTTAATTAATGTTAAACCTCACAACCTGCATGCATGCTCAACCGCCAGATGCCCCTTGGGTGCTGTTAGGAGTAGGTGGTGTTTTCCGCTCTCTCTCCCAAGCTTTTTCTGATTTTTATTTTGTTTAATTTTATTTGTGTATATTGTTTGGAAATTTTCAAGTGTATATTAACTTACGTGTATTTATCTCATGTAGTTTTTACATGTTTACTTTTGAAAATTAAGAAAAGGTTATTTTTTCCGCATGCATGTTAATGTAATTCAGCGCTATGTACAGTATGACCATATGTAGATTTCATTCTAGATGTTGTTTTATTTATTTTGTATTAATAATTTTGTTTACAATAATTTGTAATTGATTTAGTATTTAATAGGCATGGGGGAAGCTGTTTATGTAATGCCCTGTTCTTTTTTTTCCTTTTGTTTCTGGAAAGGTATGCTACTTTTTTTTTTGTTAAGAATATATAAGATTATAAAGTGAGAACATTTTTTATTCTGAAAGTCTATGCATATTGAAAATAGTTCTCTCTGGAAAATCTGAACAATATTTTGTAAATAGTTTTATGCGAGGGACGTCCAAAAAGTTTCCACACTTTAATATTTTCATTGCAGATGGTGAAGGTGGGAGGAGTAATAGTAATTGGGCAATAAAAAGTTGGGAAAATTGCATCACAAAGGAAGGCGACTATGTAGAAAAGTGATGTAATTTGTTTTTGAAATCCTCAAATAAATAGAGTTAAAAAGAAAGTACAGAATCTTTTTGAATGTTCTCGTATGTAATGTGTTAACATAATTATTAAAGGTGAAGCACTGTGGATGCTGTTAGGGAAAAATAAAAAGTTTTGTTTCACCCCTACGTGCGTCTGACTTGACTGTCCTTGATACAACACGGAGAAAGACAGATTCCAATTGGCTACACATTCAGCAGCATAAACATAAGAATCAAGGATACAAACTGGCGGGATAGATAATACAGCAATTTGATCAATAAATAAATAAACATTTGCAAGTTTAATATGCTGCGGTGGGCTGGTGCCCTGCGCAGGGCTTGTTTCCGGCCTTGTGCCCTGTGTTGGCTGGGATTGGCTCCAGCAGACCCCTGTAACCTTGTAGTTACGGGTTGGATAATGGATGGATGGAAATTTAATATGTGAATGTCTATTGTCCCGGGCAGGTGATTGAATGGACCTTACGGATGACGCTGCAGTTGTGACCTACTGGGCTGGCTACTTTGAGCGGCTGTTTAAAGCTGATCCTCCGTCTAGGACGTTAAATATCTTTGGGTTGACGGTTCTTGAAGCTAATCCTTCAATTACCTGTGAACCCCCAGTCTCACCGAGATTGCACAAGTGGTGAACCAGCTGAAGGTAGGGAAGGCTGCAGGGATGTGGTATTCCGGGTGAACTTCTTCAGGCTGGTGGTAAGGCTGTCTTCCTGGCACTGCAAGCAATCTTTGCTCCCATTTGGGAGACGAGCATCATCACATGTAACTGGAAAATGGAATTTGTCACCCCTATCTGGAAAGTGAAGGGTCATCGTCTGTATTGCGGCAACTACGGTGGATAACACTGCTCTCTGTGCCTGGTAAGGTCCTTGCTAGGGTCGTCCTCAATATGATTCCTGATCACTTGCTAACCTACCAAACCTGAAAAAGTCTGGTTTAATGCCTAAGAGGTCTACCATCAATCGTATCCTGCCACCAACAGTTTCTTTGAGGTCTTTGTTGATTTTTGTAAAGCATTCAACTCAGATAATCAAGCTACTCTGTGAGACATGCTGATACTTTGCGGAATCCCCCACAGTTGCTATATATCATGGCCGGCCTGTACACTATTACTGTGAGTGCTGTACAGGATGGAG
The DNA here is from genome assembly GCF_016835505.1 of Polypterus senegalus. Lineage (NCBI taxonomy): Eukaryota > Metazoa > Chordata > Cladistia > Polypteriformes > Polypteridae > Polypterus > Polypterus senegalus. The sequence continues at coordinate 58,769,392 of NC_053171.1, forward strand.
GCATAACCTCTAAATTTTTCCCAGTTGATTCTGGGGTTCATCAGTAGTGTGTTCTTGCTCCTACTCTGTTTAGTGCAGGCATGGACTGGGTGTTGGGCAGGGTCATGAGGTGCCACGACTGTGGGACATCTGTTGGTGAAGAAAGATTAACTGAACTTGACTTTGCTGACACTGCTGTGATCTTTGCAGAGTCAATGGAGGCTCTGATTGGGACTCTCAAGAGACTGAGTGAGGAGTCTGAGTGTCTGGGCTTGCGAGGGTCCTGATAAAAACCAAAATCTAGGCCTTTATTGACCTCTTAGGCACAGCCATCAGCAGTGTGTCTGTCTGCGGAGAGAGTGTTGACCACATCGAGAGGTTTACTTACCTCAGCAGTGACATTCATGTCTCTTTTGACTCTTCCTATGAAGTCAGTAGATGGACTGGGAGAGCATGGGGGATCATGAGGTTGCTGGAAAGGGATGTGTGGCGCTCCAAATATCTATGCAAAAGGACAAAGATCCAAGTCTTTAGAGTCCTGTTTCTTCCTGTCTTGCTATATGTTTGTGAGACGTGGATGCTGTTCAGTGACCTGAGAGAAAGCCTGGATTTTTTCGATACTATTTCTCTTTGAAGAATCCTTGGGTACCGCTGCTACAGAGTCCTGAATTACCTGCATTGTGAGGGAGCATCAGTTACGGCACTACGATCATGTGGTGAGATTCCCCGAGTGTAATCTGGCTCGCAGGGGAATGCTCAAGGGAGAGCATTCTTCACAGCATGTCTGTTGGAGCATTATCTGAAATGGTCAAAGAAAGGAAGGACAGGGACTCATTTTATATACTACTGAATTTACATACAATGTCAATCAATGCACACATTTTACTCTGGTTGCTTCATTGGTTTACACACCAGATAACTTGGAACATAAAAGTCTGTTTTTGTTTTATTCTTGTTATTCCTACATCTTTAGGTTTAGCTGTTACCACTGAAATCTCTGTGTATATTACTACTGTCCAAGCACTGAACGAAAGGTGATATTTATATTGATTTGAATATTAAAATATATAGGAGTTGGGGTGGAGCTGTAGGTGTAAGTTAAATTTCACGTTCATTTGGATTTGTAAAAGGGTAGTGTGTGGAACTTGGCGTATGCACAGATTTATGCACCTGAATTTTTTTATGTTCTCACATTTCCACTTTTGTGTGTATACTATGTTTTAGTGTGAATTCTGTGCACAGTGTTATAAATGAAGCCCCTGCTGTAGAAAGGATTTACTCCAAAAGACTGTGGTCAGATAATGGCAGCTCTGCTGTGTCATCAAGATTTTCTGGCCTTCAGCATGCCTTAGTTATGCTGCTCTAAGAATTTTACTAAAAGAGGCTGGACCAAGAAGCACAGCTTTTATTTTAGCATAGGCTTTATAAAGAATGTGATCATCATGGAGTACCTAATATATCTAACCATGTGCACATTTTAAATTTATTCCCTGATATTTTTCTCAAGCAACTGAGAAATAGTGCTTAAAATAATACTAAAAATAAAAATTCAAACATTATTATATATGTAGTGGTGAATTTGTGAATTCCAAAATTATTTGGGATACTTACATTTAAACAAACCATTAAAAGCTGATTTTGTAACAAACAATCTGTTGTGTCAGAGAATCCCTCTGTTACGTTTGCAAGATTTGCTATTGTAAGATTTATGGGTGCATCTCAATAAATTAGAATATCATCGAAAAGTTAATTGATTTCAGTAATTCAATTCAAAAAGTGAAACTCCTATATTATGTAGATTCATTACACATAGAGTGATGTATTTCAAGCATTTATTTCTTTTCATTTTGCCAATTATGTCCCACAGGTAATGAAAATTCTAAACTCAGCATCTCAGAAAATTAGAACATTACATAAGACCAATAAAAAAAAAAGATTTTTAATACAGAAATGTTGGCCTACTGAAAAGTATGTCCATGTACATACTCAATACTTGGTCGGGTCTCCTGTTGCATGAATTACTGCAACAATGCGGCATGGCATGGAGCCGATCAGCCTGTGGAACTGCTGAGGTGTTGTGGAAACCCAGGATGCTTTGATCGCAGCCTTCAGCTCATCTACATTGTTGGCTCTGGAGTCTCTCATCTTCCTCTTGACAATACTCTATAGATTCTCTATGGGGTTTAGGTCAGGCGAGTTTGCTGGTCAATCAAGCACAGTGATACCATGGTCATTAAACCGGGTATTTGTACTTTTGGCAGCTTGTTAGCAGAGGGAAGCACAAAATGCTCTAAAATTTCCTGGTAGACAGCTGCATTGACTTTGGACTTGATAAAACACAGTGGACCAACACCAGCAAATGACATGGCTCCCCAAACTATCACTCACTGTGGAAACTTCATACTGGACCTCAAGCAACTTGGATTCTGTGCCTCTCCACTCTTTTTCCAGACTCTGGGACCTTGATTTCCAAATTAAATGCAAAATTTACTTTCATCTGAAAAGAGGACTTTGGACCACTGAGCAACAGTCCAGTCCGTTTTATCCTCAGTCCAGGTAAGATGCTACTGATGTTGTCTCTGGCTCAGGAGTGACTTGACACAAGGAATGAGTCACTTGTAGCCCATGTCCCGGATACTTCCATGTGTGGTTGATGTTGAAGCTCCAGCCGCAGTGCACTCCTTGTGAATCTCCCCCAAATTCTTGAATGGGCTGTGTGTCACAATCCTCTCAAGGCTGCGGTTATCCCTGCTGCTTATGCATCTTTTTTGCCACATTTTTTCCTTCCACTCACCTTTCCATTAATATGCTTGGATACAGCACTCTGTAAACAGTCAGCTTCTTCAGCAACTACCTTTTGTGGCTTCCACTTCTTGTGGAGGAAGGATGGTAATGACTGTCTTCTGGACAACTGTCAAGTCAGTAGTGTTCCCCATGATTGTATGGCCTACTGAACCAGACCAAGAGGCTCGGGACACCTTTGCAGGTGTTTTAGGTTAATTAGTTGAGTGGAGTGGGACACCATGAATCTACAATCTTGAACTTTTTCAAAATATTCTAATTTTCTGAGATACTGAATTTTGGGTTTTCATTAGCTACAAGCCATAATCAGCAAAATGAAAATAAATAAATGCTTGAAATATATCACTCTGTGTGTAATTAATCTATATAAAATGTGAGTTTCACTTTTTGAATTGAATTACTAAAATAAATTAAGTTTTCAATGATATTCTAATTTATTAAGATGCACCTGTACATCATTACCTTGTTTAAAACTCACAGAAGAGTAACATTTAATGGATAAGTCCAATTTTTTACATTAAAATTTCCAAACTCTCGTAAAAGAGCCTTTGCTGTGCCATTTCCAAAGTGTCTCCCATGAGTTATCAACTGTTATTGCTTAGCCTGAGTGCAAATCAACAATTACAAAAGCTACCTGTAGTCAATTAATCATAACTGACAGAGTGCATTACTTTCACTGATGTAACATTCTAATATGAGGAGCATTCAAAAATATATGACGTAAGTGCTTTTGCTTCAAGCTTTGTAATATATTGTGTGTTGAGGTAAAAATAATAAAGAGCCACTGGGAAGGACTGCTTTGGACAGTGTATTGAAAGCAAATAATCCTCCTCACCCTCTGTTATTTCTTCTGCTTTAGCAATTGCATGACACTACAAGCTATACAGTTACAACTCACATCTGAGGCTGAGAAGATCTGATTGTGCTGAATGAATCTGTTTAAGTAACTCATAAAGGGATAAAACTGTCAATAACAAAATCCTGTGTGTGTCTGTGTGATGGCATTTTTTTCATTGATAAGAACATTTTCCCCAGTTGCATTTGATGCATTGGTATTAGCAGAGTGCACAACAGCCAGAGGTAATGGTATTGACGTTAGGCAAGTCATTACCTACCTTTGCATGAATCTCAGGATGGTGCGCCTCTAGATGTCTTGTCTGGTTTGTGATGTTGCTTCCTGTGAGCTTCATTCCACATGGCTTACACTGGGATTTATTTTCAGCAGTGTTGTAATTAAAATTAGTCCATATGTCTGTCAGCTGGCAGATATAGCAGAGTGTAGTGTAGCAGGATATAACTGACATGATGATTTACTGATGGCGCCCAAATTAGTTGTATCCAGCTATAAGCATGCATGTAAGATTTGAAAGTTGCACCACTTCATTCGTGCTCATTATTTGTTGGCAGATCGTGTCATGTGACATGTAGAGATTCGGAAAAAGCTTTACATCACTTACTCTCCAGTTGTCTGCTTGTAACATTTTTGTTTTATTATTTTTTTATTATTTATTTTTTGTTCTGTTTTCATCACAGAAAAAATATTGTTGACAAGTCTTTCTCATCTGAGTTTTTATCAACAAAATCAACACTAACAGACAGGCTTTAAGCCTGACACCATCACTGCTGTTGTGGGTAGACAAAACAAGAGTGCTGATTTAAGAGGTTACCAGGAGAAGAGGAGAGGATAGAAGAAAGAGAAGATCAAAAGCAGGAGATCAGAAATGCTAGTGACCAAAGCCAAACGTTAAGACAAAATTCAAAGTCAAAAAAGGTAAAAAAAAAAAGTCCTAAATCGGAGAATAAGAAAGTAACAAGAAAAGGATTTTGGGGAATCCGTGTACTAAAAAACAGAAACAGCTCTGAGGTGCACTTTGATTCCTTCATTTTGCCATTGACAGTTCTGACCTCAGAGGACACGCCCCTAGCGACATGGCCACTGTCCTAACAACAAGAACTCAAAATCTCGCCATCAATAAATAGAGAAAATGATGGGGGAAACAATATAAATAATTACATACAAACAAAACTAAGCCAACAGGTGAAAAATGATATATAATCACCAGAATCCTTGGGGTAGAAAACCCCCAAATACACAAGAAAGTAACAAATATCAAGGATCCTGACAACTGTTGCGATGGTTGCCACCTACTGGTAAAGCCAGTAATGCAGGGTGGAAGGGCTCTCAGCCTAGACCTGCAGTCATGTAAAAAAACCAAAAAAAATTGCAACGCTAACGGCCACACATGCATTGCTTACTAATTCCCAATCACACATGTACTGCCACCATCCTGTTAAATTCATTTTGAACCCAGACTAAAAGCTGTGAGGGACGGCTGGCATTTCAGTCCGGAGAGGACGTCTCTCAAGTGGAAAAAACAGCCTTTACAGGACACTACATCCCCCAGAACGATAGATGGCGGCTCCCCTGGATAGAAATGGCTCCTCTGATTCCTGCAGGGCAGCATGGGACATGGAGTCCGTCTCTTCAGCCCTGTTGGGTGCCATGGGTGCCACCAGGGGGAGCTCACCAAGAACCCAGGGACTTTTATGATTACGCCACCCCGGAAGTACTTAGGGGTCATGAGGACGGAAGTCCGCAGTGCTTTTGGGGCACTTGATGAAGGAAGATGTGGAGTTTACCCGGAGAAGAAATGCTTCGGGGTCATAGAGTTTAAAAGGACTGTGGGAAAGCCCAGCAGACCGAGACAGAGTTGAGTGGTAGTGTGATGGATCTGCTGGGAGTTGGAAAATTGTTAATTGTACAGTATTAATTATTGAAGAATTGTGGAAGTGTGGTGCTTTGAGCACTATTATTGAAGAAATTATTATTAAAAGCTTCTTGGTGTTTTACAAGTGTGTCTGGGGCGTCTGTCTGGTGGGTTCAACGGGTCAACAGCGACCTCTAGTGTCCACAAAGCACAAAGAGGACTTGCACTTGTAGGGACATCAGGTGACCAGTGGAGGGTAATGGTCAGCATTCACATGCAATCAGAAGGCAAATTGTTACACTGGTGTCACAACCAAGCCAAAACCCCGGATAGAGCGGCTAAGTGAAGGAGGTGTTGAACCTTTGAAGGAGGGTCATTGTGTGTGAGATGCTATAAAATGACAGAGAGCCAGCAGGCCAGTCCAGATACACACCTATTCTGTGGCTGTAGGGGGCGCTGATTACAGTCTCTTTGTTATTGTGGTACACAGAGTACTAGGAATTCACCCAGGACAAACACCAGGACTTCTCATTGTTCCCAAGGCCACACTCATTCCCTGCTCCTTTCCTGCTTAGTCCTTGATTTGAGACCCTGACTGACACATAATCTCCAGTGCACTCCACCTCCCAGTAGCAGCGATTCCCAGTCAGAGCCTCTCTGCACAAAACTTGGCTGAGGTAGTCAAATCTGTCAGGGTGATCAGGATACTCAGTTTCTGTCGTCTCCCATGTCACCCTCTTGTTCTTTTCACATAGGCGTAGGTAACAATTGACTGTGTTGGGGTCCATTATGAGGGGAATGAACTCTGAAAGGTGACAAAAGAAAACAAGTGAGGAAATCTGTGAATGTGGAATCTGTGGGCATTGAAACTGTAGCTGTATCTAATGGAGATTCAAACAAGTTCCTATTTGCAGCATTCATTTAACTTTACCATTAGCATCACCCTGTGTCCTGGGAGGTATTATACATGTATGGCTGCTGATAACATGGCACTCATCATGTCACGCATTACAGTGGCATCATTATAAAACAGGGCAGGGTGTGAAAATCAGCATTCAAGCTTTTAGATAATATATAAAAATCTTTATTAAGAATAGCATTTAGTTAGGGAAAGGACATGTGCTTATATTAGGACCTCCGCTCTGCTATTTTGACATCTGACTCACAGCTTTGGTTTTGGTGTAATGCTGTGGTGTTACTGGCTCCATGACTATGACACGCCAACTCTAAGAGTGATTTTCATGGTGGTCCACCTCTAAACAACTCTATTTATTTTCCAGTCCTTGTTATTCAAAAGTCTTCAAACCTGCCATTTCCATTGGCAAAAATACACAACATTTCTAAGAGCACAACCAACAGGCCAGGATTGTCAAATCTTAATAAACCCCTGGTGGTACATTATAGGAAAAGTCTTTGTCAGTCAGTCAACTAGAGAAGATTGGGTTCTCTTCCATTTCATGCAAGATGGAGAGACAGAGAAGCTGGCTGACATTCATCTAATGGTCTTTAATCAGCCACATCTATGTTTTCTTTACCTCTGGCTCAGTGGAGCCTCCTGCTGGCCTTGGCATTAAAGTTAACCACCGGGGTCCTGCAGGAGAAACCATCCAAAGTCTTCAGCACTCAGAAGATAAAGACTAGAGGCTTTAAGCTTGATTTTTTTTCTTTTTTGTCACAAGTTGTATATCTACAGTTTTTTGAGATTCATTTACTGCTGGTTTTTCTTTCATCGTTATCTCTTGACATCTACAGTGTGGATTCAAAAAACAAAAACAGGAAAAAGTAAAAGAAAAACCAAGGAAAGTGAGTGCAGGTAGGATTCTTTTGGCTTTTTGTGTTTGTCCTCTTAGACTCTTGTAACTCCCCTGTGGGTATCCCTGTCCTGGTCTCCCTCGCCCAGGAGGCACCAGCATCACAATCAGCTCACACAACACAGTCAGTCACACAACACTCACATGGCACTTTCTGCTAGTTTTACTTTCAGCATAGTTTGCACCTTAAAAAGTGGATTGGTTTGTGTTCTGAGGACACATTCAGTTAAAGCACAAACTCACATTGTAAAAACTTGGCTCTGCTCTGAGGTTTGAGAGGTTGTAGTGGGAAAACTGGAGCTTCATGATATGAAAATAAGAAGAAAAGAGAAGAATGGAAACTTTGAACATGGCATTGTGTAATGTTAAATTCTTAAACATGTTGTAAGAAAGGCACTATATTGCGCCCAACCTGACACAGATTGACACAGAGGCATGTGTTAAAACAAATAAACTATTTATTTTTCTTTACCTGGAGGGCACGTCTTCACCGTAATCCCTCAAGCCACAACACAGTCCCAAAGCACAGTACAATCACCAAGTACTCTTCTTCTTTCCTCTCTTCTACCACCACTCCTCAGCAAGCTTTGTCCACCTCCACCTGACTCTGGCCGCTGAGTGGTGGTCGCTGGCTCCCTTTTATTGGGTACCCGGAAGTGCTCCAGGTGGTTGATTGCCGACATCCGGCTGCACTTCCGGGTAAGGTGAAATGAGTGCCCAAAAGGGGCCAGCAGCTCCTGTTGCAGCACTCCTGGTGGCACCTGCGAAACCCCACAGAGCTGCACAGAACTCCAACCATACCATTAAATATCTGGGAGTGCAGCTGGATGACAAATTGGACTGGACTGCCAATACTGATGCTCTGTGTAAGAAAGGTCAGAGCAGACTATACTTTCTGAGAAGGTTGGCATCCTTCAACATCTGCAGTAAGATGCTGAAGATGTTCTACCAGACGGTTGTGGCGAGTGCCCTCTTCTACGCGGTGGTGTGCTGGGGTGGCAGCATAAAGATGAAAGACGCCTCAAGCCTGGACAAACTTGTTACGAAGGCAGGCTCTATTGTAGGATTAAAGTTGGACAGTTTAACATCTGTGGCAGAGAGACGGGCACTAAGCAAACTCCTGTCAATCATGAATAATCCACTGCATCCACTTAACAGTGTCATCTCCAGACAGAGGAGTAGCTTCAGTGACAGACTTTTGTCACTGTCCTGCTCTACTGACAGACTAAAGAGATCGTTCCTCCCCCACACTATGCGACTCTTCAATTCCACCTGGGGGAGTAAATGCTAACATTAATTTTATTTAAATTTTTTTCATTTTTATTACTATTTAATTTAATATTGTTTCTTTGTATCAGTATACTGCTGCTGGATTATGTGAATTTCCCCTTGGGATTAATAAAGTATCTATCTATCTATCTATCTATCTATCTATCTATCTATCTATCTATCTATCTATCTATCTATCTATCTATCTATCTATCTATCTATCTATCTATCTATCTATCTATCTATCTATCTATCTATCTATCTAAGCCCTGGGGGAGTCCGAGGCACTGCTGCAACCCAGGGAGCCTGCCATTTAGTGTCCAGGGAGAGATACTGGGCTTCCCGCCCTTGCCCCCTGGCAGATGTGGTGAAGGGGCATCCCGGCCAGGCATGGGCCCCAGCCATCCGTCACAATGTATTGCAAATGCTGTATAATTACACTAAAATGACACACATATAAAGCATAAAACATAATGTTGTAACGCAATACAAACAGAAAATTGCATGGCATATTCTTTTTTTCCTTTTTAACCCTAAATTCCAATGGCCCTGTTAGCCTCATTCCAAAATGGATCACAACACTGGAAAAGGAATGAAGGTCTAACATCATTGACGAGAATTCATCCACTCCAAGTTACACAAAGTGCCACCAAATGACAATGAGAAAAGACAGAAAGTGGGCAGGACTTAAAAAGTGAATAACATCTACAATGACCTCAAAAACCAAATAAAACAACACACCAACAAATTGATTATTTAGGAGGTTGCATGTCCCAAAGGCTCAGCCTCCTACACTCAGTTACTTTAACACAGAACTTCAAGGATGTCTGAAAATCACACTGTCCACTTTGGACCAGTGGATGGCATTAATAAATCTGTGAGTTAAGGGGGGCTACACCAGTTGCTACTTTAGATGTGATGACGAGGATTTAAGGAGCATCTCTAAACTTGCCTGGAAACCAGTGAAGTGATTCATCAACTGCAGTTACACTCCCTTATTGATTTTATGTATGATATAAAAATGTTACATAGAGATGCTTATTATATAAAATGTTGCACAGAGATTTTTATTAAATAAAATTTACACGTTTCTATACTGACTATATGTCTTAGTTTTCATTTTGGTCCTTTCTGCCATATCTTGCATTAGCCAGTCTATAAAGCTTTGGAAAAGTGAGTTCTGTTTAAAATATGGTAGCATTTTGAGATCCACCAAACTGAGACACCATGTTCATTTTGCAGAATTTCTAAGGAAGAGAAGAAACAGTTTAGAAAATAGAAGAGAAAGACAACTGTGTGTCAAAGACAGTACCTGAGGTCCCAGTAAATTCAGCCAATTTAAATTTCAAGCCTGTTAATTTAAGATGATTCAAATTTGATTTACTGGGTTACCACAAAATAATGGAGCTTCGTCTTCTTTTTTTTGTAATTTAGAGGCATATTTTGCATTAACTAATTGTTTTATCTCAATAAAGCATTGCACATAAATGAAGAAGACATTTTTTGTAAAGAAGCATGTAAATACAGGTGGGTGCCATCAATCTACAAACAGAAGCTGATATTTTATTTCAAAATCACATCTCTAATGGTAAGACATAAAGAGAAAAAACAACTGATGAGTGCAACACACCCTTAGGGGCACCACGTCAAACTGAGGACAGGATAGGCAAGTGCAGCCTTCAGACGCTGACTGATCATTAAAACAATAGGATAAATAAGAAGTTAATCACTCAAGGACAGCGTCCAACAAGCCGACTCAGTCAAAAGTGCTGCGTTTACGACTAAAAGCTTAATAAAAGTGCCATTGGAGGAAATGAGAACATTATTCATTAAATGACCTGAAGCTGTCTCTGATCTGTCACCGAGTAGAATGCCTGAGTGATGTGTTTGGTAAACATTTTGTTTTCTCTGAAAACTTTATACATAAATAGTAAATCTGAGCTTGCTCAATATTCCAAAGAACATTTTAATCTTAATCTGAATGCTTTAAAAAGGTCCAAGAATGACTAGTTAGGAGGAATCAGGGACAATGAAATTAATAAAGATTTATTCATTTTTTCTAATATTGGCTGCTCAAAAACTACAAGTGACCTTTTCAAAAAAGCTTTTTTTCCTCACCCCAATAGGGACCCCATGTGAATGACGTTAACATTTAAAAGCCCACTGTGCCACCATGTCTTACATAAGAACATTTAGATAAACAACATCTCTGTATAATATTTAGCAAGGTGTATAGCGAATCTCAGTCCAAACATACCATTACCTGTCTTCCCCTTTTCCATCCATCCATTTCCCAACCCACTGAATCCAAACACACGGTCACAGGGGTCTGCTGGAGCCAATCCCAGGAACCAATCCTTGGCAGGGTGCCAACCCACCACAGGACACACACACAAACACACTAGGGCCAATTTAGAATTACCAATCCACCTAATCTGCATGTCTTTGGACAGTGGAAGGAAACTGGAGCGCCCGGAGGAAACCCACGCAGAAACAGGGAGAACATGCAAACTCCACACAGGGAGGACCCGGGAAGCAAACCCAGGTCTCCTAACTGTGAGGCAGCAGCGCTACCACTGCGCCACCATGCCACCCTTCCCTTTTTCCTTTAAAGTCAAATTGTTTCTTGATTATTTCATTTTGAATTTTACCAGCTGCCATCCAGTATTTGTCCTAATCCACCTTTGTACCATAACCAGAAAATAAAGTTCTTCCTTTAGTTACTACTGTTGTTCAGTGACGGCATGAAGGGAAATGAAAAACACAACCTGGTAAGGCTGTGTGGGTGGTGTGGTAGGTAATGAAATGAACAAACTTGTGAAGAATACATTGATAGCATGATTTTTTTCTTGAATCACTATTTTCCTTGGTTTTGTGGTAGGGCGTTTTAGCTTAATTTACACCTTATAAAGGTATGGAAGAGGAAAGTATAATGAGAATTAATAAGGGTAGGTATTTTTCATGAAAAGAGTTCCACTCAAAAGCTGAAAATAAAGCAATAGAGAAATAACCATCTTTGTAAATAATCAAATTAAGAGACAAGGGTTGATTAAACAGATATATTAGAGAATTACTTGAAGATTGAATAAGAAAACTAAACCAAGCTATACAGGTACATATAAATAAAGTATTGAAAAAAAAACATATTAAACATAATTGAAATAAGCATATTAATAAAAATGCAATGAGATTTAGAACCCAGTGAGTGTTTGAAGAGTTGGAAAAAAAGGTGTTGCAACCTGCTTTCACACATTTATCATGCAAACATTCAGAGGTGTTCAAGAAGGGAGATAAATATGACACTGAGATAAACAATAAGCCTTGTGGTTTTGTTTGTGTGTTTCCTGTCGATAACCAGAATGTGTCTTTCTCTTCTGGATTGTATGTAGTTTGATTTTTGAAAAGAGTAAGACCTATTCAAAGTAAATGTAATGCAAAAGTAATTTTGTGATTGGAAAATCATCTAGCAGACTTTGATCACAGTGAGAACACAATCATCTGCACAGCAGAAACCAGAACTGATAAAAAGACTTTAAACAACTTTTTATCTGAAGGTAAAGACTGACTAAGTTCACAAAGATGTTTCTTTTTACTCAGTTTACTGTCAGTCATTTCCTTGTTTATACTAGAAAGAAAGATCTTTTTTTTTTTTTTTAAATGTGTTACTCTGTAAATAACCGCACCATGATGAAGACACACTGCAATGATTGCTGAGCTAAAACATACAACACAGTCACACTACATTGTCACTGTGTTAGCAAAGGAAATGTCTTTACCAAAAGTGTAGATCTAATTTTACTGCTCTCTTTTGCATTATATTTCTCAATTTAATTTTTCTTGAAAATTACAGGCATATGCAGCATTACAAATGTGGAAGGCAAAGGTAATTTCTGTTGCACTAAAAAGCTACAACAGTACTAATTGAGGTGATGAGCTGTTCCAAAATTATCAAATACTATACAATTTGCATTAAAAAAAAACTCAATGAAAAAATATGAAAAGCTGCTTAGTTTAACTACTTTCAACTTTTTGCAACATATTTAACAATATACTGGCTGTTGTTAAGTGGTTGTTTTGATTTAATAAGATAATACTTCTGTATGTTCAATTCAGTTAATTTCTTTAAAGTTCTCTTCAAAGAATTCAGACTCAGAGCTGTATTACAATTTCACAATACAATTAAAAAAATAATAAATTACTAGTTACATAATGAATACATTTTAAAGATACAAATTTGTCTAAAAAACAATAAAACTAAACAATTAAAAACAAGTTAACATAAATAGAACCTAACAACATCTGTCCATTGACATAATTGTTGAGCTATGACAGGTGACAGTGAAGGACAGGAAAACAAAAACTTCCTTCTGCATCATTGCTAGAGAAAATACATTTCTGTGGTGCCCACGGTCAGTTATAACAAAAAATATCAAAAGACAAAATGAAACATAGTTACAGTTTTGGAGACCTCTGCCAACTGGCCACCCACCCCTTCCACGACATCCTAAAATGAAATCTGTGTTGGGATGTCTAACATGTTGGCAAACTTTTTTTTTTTCTTAGACTCCCAGGATCTTAGCACATGTTATCTGGACCATTTTATGTCTATGTTCTGTTCTAAAAATACAATACCTCTATAGGTGACAGGATGAGAAGCAGAACTGACAAGGTAGTCTTCTCTTGAGTTCTGCCTGTGCCATGTGTCAGACCAGGTGAGATTGAGGAGATTAGAAGGCTTATTGCATGGCTCAAATCTTGGTGCAGGGTAGAAGGGTATAGGTTTATATGAGTGTTAGGATTCATTTTAGAACAGATGGGACCTGTTCTGCCATGACAGGTTACATCTGAACCAGAGGGCCATCAATGTATTGGGGAAGCATATGAGTAGGCTAGTGGAGGGTTGTTTAAACTAGGGAATGGGGGCTGGGGATATGGGAGTTTATGGTAGGTCAGGTTTAGAACTATATTTGTGGGAACAAACAATGGTGTTGAATACAAAACACACAGTAATGTAAATTCTAACCCAACATTTAAATATAGAAGGCATAACACATTAAAAATAGCTTGCCTTAATGCTGGAAGTATCAAAAACAAGGCAAGTGAGTTGGAGCTTTTTAGCAGAGCATAGTTATATTATAGCAACAAATTAAACCTGGCTAAATAACAAAGATGGGGATGAGTGAAACATAGAGGGATATACATTTTTAGGAAGAATAAACAGAACAGAAAAGGAGGTGGGGTTGCTGTTTATGTAAAACAGAATTTAAATGCAAGACCTTTTGAGTCGGATGATGAGCCCCATCTTAGTGAGGACATGTGGCTTCGCCTGGAAATATTAGGGAAAGAGGTCTTATTTTAGGAGTGTGTTATAGACCACCTAATGCAGACAGTAATTTCAACACACAACACTTTTGGTAACATTAAAAAGGCAAGTTTACAAGGGAATATTATAATCATGGGGGAACTTTAATTATCCAAATATTAAATTTGATAACCTTGCAAATGGAGGAACACAAGAGCTGGAGTTTTTTGAAGTAATCAGTGACTGTTTCTTAACTCAGTATGTTAAAGCACAAACACGGGATGAAGCCTGTCTGGATTTAGTATTTTTTAAAATTTAAGATACAATTGAGGGTGTAGAGGTGATTCAACCACTAGGGTCAAGTGACCATAATATAACAGAGTTCTCAGTGTTTTGTAAGATGCAAAGACTAAAATTGTTAAGTTTAACTTTGGTAGGGCAAAATTTTGAGCAGATGTGGCAAAATTTAAGGAGGGCAGACTGGGATAAGTTTTTAAGTGTGGAGACAGTTAAGTAGCAGTGGAACAGGTTTAAAAATGTTTTACATGTAATGCAGGACAGATACATACCTAAATTTGGAATTAACAGGAAATTTTAAAAACTCCACAGCAGGTTAATAAAGAGTTAACACTAGAATTACCAAGGCCTACAAAAAAACTCGTACATCCGTCCCAACTTAAATCGCATCGCACCTCTCCATCAGTGTCTTTTGTCCTGTAAATGTGTCGATAAGCAGCAAGCAGCCTACTATCAAATCCCCCCACCGCCGCACAGTTTTCTCAGCTCAAGTCTGTTTACCTGAGTGTCAGTTGCTTAGAGTTGTACAGAGTGAGAAGTCAAGCACAATGACACCTTTTATAAATACTATATCATTATTTGGAACACATGCAACGATCTATGTAAACATATTGTTAAAACAGAAACGTTTTTCATGGTTTAGTAATAATTGACAAAATGTAGACATGAAGTGTATAATGTGTGAAGCCTGAAGTCCAAATATCAAATAAACACTTTTACAAAAGGTACAACTATAACAGAACAAATGTGCTTCTATTCAAGAATAGAACTGCAGAAAAAGAACCTGCATTAGGCTGCAACATTGACATACTTTTGCTATGACTGCTTCGGTGGCGCAATGGTATCAACTGCTGATTGGTAATCAGAACTTCACAGGTTCGACCCCGGACGAGTCCATTTTGAGAAGTGAGCTGCTCTTATTCTTATTATTTTAGAATAAAAACATATATTTGATTCCAGTCTGCAACAGCCAGTGTACATTTATGATACTTGTAAAGGTTAGCTTTGTTTTTTTTTTTTATTCAGTTTTATTCTCTCAGTCGTGTTCAAAATCCCCCATCTCCCCCGCATTTTACACTGCTGTTTTCACATAAAGACGCGCTATAACAGAGGTCATCTCAGACGATGACGATGGTTCTACATCGGAGCAAGAAAGGACGTTGTACTTTTGCCATCGCTGTACTTTGCATATGTACATGGGAAGCTTTGCACTTTACGTATGATTTTGTGCTGTAGGAAGTAAGTAAATAAATAAAGGTAAATAGGTAAATAACATTTGATCTGGTTCTTACATACAAAGTACAGCCACGGCAGCTTCCCCCTGCAGCTATAGACTCTTCTGTATGTAAGCGGCTCTCCACGCTAGTGTTTAGATGTTTCAGTATTTTAATAGTAAAAGAACAGTCAAGGAGGAGGTGAAGTGCATCAGAAATAGTAAAAGGGACATAAAATTAAATTTTAAAGTGAGGAGTGAGGAAGTCAATAACCTTCCAGCTGTAAAAGGGACTGCTAAGGAGGTACTGATGGATTTGGAAATTGTAGAGGGAGAAGTACTGCTGAGATTGAAGAGGCTGAAATCAAACAAATCACCAGGGCATAGATAATATTTACTCTCGAGATCTTAAGGAGGCTAGAGAGCACATATATAAACCCTTGACACATATATTTTTAAGAAGTCACTGTGCACTGGGAAGATTCCAAATGACTGGAAAATGGCAAATAGTATCCTGTTATATAAAAAGGGTGAAAGGGCAGATCCAAGCCACTATAGGCCAGTAAGCTTAATGTTCCTCACAGGATAATTAATGGAATGAATTATTAAGGATAAGATTGAGCAGCACATGGCAAGTACAAGAGTTTTTCTGAACAATCAGCATGGGTTCAGAAGAGGGAGGTCGTGTTTCACTAACATGCTGGAACTTTATGAGGAAAGAACAAAAGGATATGATCAAATTGGAGTAAATGATATTATTTATCTTGACTTTCAGAAAGCATTTGATGCAATGACATATGAGAGGTTGGGCATCAAACTAAAAGAAGTGGGAATTTAGGGTGACATTTTTAGATGGGTGCAGAATTGTCTCAGTCACAGGAAGCAGAGGTGCGAGGAGTCTTATCAGAAATGGCTGATGTTAAGAGTGGTGTTCCAGAGGGGTCAGTGCTGGGGCTGCTTCTATTTTTAATATATACTAGCAAAATACCCGTGCTTCGCAGCAGAGAAGTAGTGTGTTAAAGAAGTTATGAAAAAGAAAAGGAAACATTTTAAAAATAATGTAACATGATTGTTAATGTAATTGTTTTGTCACTGTTATGAATGTTGCTGTCATCAAGGATTTGATTATCATTATTTCTTTCAAACAGGTTTGTATTTGGAGGATGTGTTGTGTTCAAGTTATATTCCATGTTTGTCAACCGTTGTAAAGATAACAGGTTTCATTCATCGAAGTGTTCACTACCCAAATCGGTACTCGTGAATCTAAGGTGTTCAACAGGCATTCCCGGTATTAAGTTGTGGATTTGCCTGCGTATATTTAGCGGTAGCGTGTCTATGAACTTAATTTCAACTTAAGCTTTACACCTTGCTTTCCAATTGATATGTCTACAAAGGCTTGTTCATATTCAGAGGGCTGTTCCTTTCTTACTACATCAATAAACAGCTCGTCTTCCTCTTTATCTGAGACATCACACACTGCATGCACACGTTTACCTTTCCCAGTCCTGCAAAATCAGTTCACATGAGCCACTCAGAGTACATGCATCGAAGCTTCTCAGCTTTGCTTGTGCTATCTTGTGCGATCTCGCAATGTCTACGGCTTTATTTAATGTTAGCTCAGACCTGGCACTTAAAAGTTTCTGTCGCACTTTTGCTGAGTTTGTGCCAAACATTATTCTATCCCTTACCATCTCATCTTTGTTTGCATAAGCACAGTCCTTCACCAGCAATTTTAATTCCGTTACAAAGTGATGAAAAGTCTCGTTCATACCCTGTGTCCTCTCATTAAATTTGTATCTCACGAATATCGTATGTGCCTTAGGCATGACAAATGCCAGTGGCAGCGTGTCTATGAACCTAATTTAAAGTTAAGCTTTATACCCTGCTTTCCTATTCGTTTGCATAAGCACAGTCCTTTACCAGCAATTTTAAATCCGTAACAGCAATTTTAACTCTGTTACAAAGTGATCAAAAGTCTTGTTTATACCATGCATCTTGTCATTAAACTCGTATCTCGCGAATATCGTATTTGTCGTAGGCATGACAAACTCCAGCAGCAGCCTGTCTGTGAATTTAATTTAAACTTAAGGTTTACACCGTGCTTTGTTTCCGCAGTAGCTGCACTTATGAATATGCTTGTATGCGTCACTCGCTTCATATTCTTTTGCTGCCTTCTCAATTGTGTAATACGTTTCTTGAACAGGTTTCATTCTTTGAAGTGATCACTACCCAAATCGGTACTCGTGAATCTAAGATGTTTAACAGGCATTCCGGGTATTAAGTTGTGGATTTGCCTGCGAATATTTAGCGGCAGCGTGTCTATGAACGTAATTTAAACTTAAGCTTTACACCTTGCTTTCCTATTGATATGTGTACAAAGGCTTGTTCAGCGTCAGAGGGTTGTTCGTTTCCTACTGCATCAATAAGCATATCGTCTTCCTCTTTATCTGAGACATCACACACTGCATGCACAGGTTTACCTTTCCCAGTCCTGCAAAGTCAGTTCACGTGAGTCATTCGGAGTACATGCATCAAAGGTTCTCAGCTGTGCTTTTGCTATGTCATGCGATCTTGCGATGTCCACGGCTTTATTTAATGTTAGCTAAGACCCGGCACTTAAAAGTTTCTCTTGCACTCTTGCTGAGTTTGTGCCAAACACTAGTCTATCCCTGACCATCTCATCTTCATTTGCATAAGCACAGTCCTTCACTCACGAATATTTCGCAGCAGCGAGTCTATTGTATAGCTGCTGACATACGGCTGTATATGGGCAGGCACTCAATTACGTGGGAGGCGTGACGATGAGGGACGCAACTCCGCCTCACACGGCGACCGAGCTGCAGGCTATGACCGTATATATGTACATAAGTAGGTTCCAGTTATGACCGTTACGCGTAGAATTTTGAAATGAAACCTGCCTAACTTTTGTAACTTTTGTAAGTAAGCTGTAAGGAATGAGCCTGCCAAATTTCAGCCTTCTAATTACACGGGAAGTTGGAGAATTAGTGATGAGTCAGTCAGTCAGTCAGTCAGTGAGGGCTTTGCCTTTTATTAGTATAGACTAGCAAAATACCCACGCTTCGCAGTAGCGAAGTACTGCATTAAAATTTTTATTAAGAAGAAAATTAAACCTTTTTAAACTGAGGGAAAATATGCCAATAATTATTTTTTAAGGATCTCTTTGTATACCATGTTGTCAGTTCGGCCATCCGGTTGTAACATGACCAAGCTGTGCGCTGAGCTTACTCTTGAGCATGCAACTTACAGTTGGCCATGTGAACAGTAATCTTGTCTCAAATCTCACAGCTTGGATTGCTGCTGTCATAATCGCTTTGAGTTTCATGGTTTGTTTGAATTATGACAGTATTTGCAGGATTTGTTGTGTTGAAGTGACATTTGGCATCTGTCAAGCGTTGTAAGCACACAACCGGTTTCATTGATAAAATCACATCCAGCTTTTGAGAGTTTAAACATTCATAAACATCAAAGTGTCCACTACTGAAATCGTCACCTGTCAATCTAAGATGTTTAAGAGGGATTGGTGGTTTCGAAAGGTGTAAAATATTTGGCCATTTCGGTAAACTTGAAAGCAACATCCGAACAATTCAGCGGCAGCCATCAACTCACATGCAGAACCATAGGTGAAGGGCTTAAGCATTTCCCTCTTATAGTGCTCCTGTGTAGTATAATTATCTCCTGTACCATCATCAGTACACACCTTGAATCTGTCCCAGTCATTCAATACATAAGACAGAATGTTCCTCCGGATATCAAGAGTGAGCCTGATATGGCCGTGCAATATGTAACAAAGAGAATGGAAAAGGTAGGTGCTATCTCCGGGCATGGAAACCACTCGGTAAGTGACAGTTCTTTGATTGATAGTGATCACCTCGATAGACATGGTAATGGGGGTTGGAATGATAAAAGAAATGTGTACCTGAGCAATGTAAAGTAAGTCTAAAATACCTACACAATAACTATAATCGTAATAAATGAACAATACAACAGCGGAGAAGCCGTGGATTAAACAAAAAGGCTGTAGTTATCAGTAGGGAGACGTGAATCCTGTGACGAAGCAAGGAAGGGAATGTAGAGACTGGAGCGACGGACGGCCTTATATAGGCAGGCAGCCAACAACGTGGGAGGCGTTGGGATGAGGGACCGCGCCACCTCACCGTGACGAGGTGCAGGCTATGGACGTGTATATGTACGTAAGTAGGATTCAGTTAGCGTTGGGAACCCGTGTACCAAATTTCTTGAAGATGGGCCCATAAGTAACAAAGACTGTTGAAAAGTTCAATATGGCGGCCGACAGTGGCATCATACCACCGAAACAAGTACATACATTGGTTTCGGTTAGTGCAGGGAAGCCGCCTACCAAATTTCGAGAAGATGGGGCCATAAATAAGAAAGTTCAAAATGGCGGACGTTGTTGACCGTTATGACCATTACGCGTAGAATTTCGAAATGAAATCTGCCTAACTTTTATAAGTAAGCTGTAAGGAATGAGCCTGCCAAATTTCAGCCTTCTACCTACACGGGAAGTTGGAGAATTAGTGACGTTGGAAAGTTCAATATGGCGGCCGACAGTGGTGTCATACCAACGAAATAAGTACGGACATCGGTTTCCGTTCAAAGTTCAATATGGCGGCCGACAGTGGCATCATACCACCGAAATAAGTACAAAATTTCAGCCTTCTACCTACACGGGAAGTTGGAGAATTAGTGACGTTGGAAAGTTCAATATGGCGGCTGACAGTGGCGTCATACACCGAAATAAGTATGTACATTGGTTTCGGTTAGCGCAAGGAAGCCGTCTACCAAATTTTGTGAAGATGAGGCCATAAATAAGAAAGTTCAATATGGCGGACGTTGTTGACCGGTATGACAGTTACGCATAGAATTTTGAAATGAAACCTGCTTAACTTTTGTAAGTAAGCTGTAAGGAATTGGCCTGCCAAATTTCAGCCTTCTACCTACACGGGAAGTTGGAGAATTAGTGACATTTGTAAAATTCAATATGGCAGCCGACAGTGGCGTCATACCACCGAAATAAGTACGTACATCGGTTTTGGTTAGCGCAGGGAAGCCACCTACCAAATTTCGTGAAGATGGGGTCAGCCTTCTGCCTACACCGGAAATTTGAAAATTGGTGACGTTGGAAAGTTCAATATGGCGGCCGACAGTGGCTTAATACCATCGAAATAAGTAAGTACATCGGTTTTGGTTAGCGCAGGGAAGCCCCCTACCAAATTTCGTGAAGATGGGGCCATAAATAAGAAAGTTCAACATGGCGGATGTTGTCGACCGTTATCGACCATTATGACCGTTACGTTTAGAATTTCGAAATGAAACTTGTTTAACTTTTGTAAGTAAGCTGTAAGGAATAAGCCTGCCAGATTTCAGCTTTCTAACTAGATGGGAAGTTGGAGAATTAGTGATGAGTCAGTGAGTCAGTGAGTCAGTCAGTCAGTCAGTGAGGGCTTTGCCTTTTATTATTATAGACTAGCAAAATACCCGCTTACAGCGAGAAGTAGTGTGTTAAAGAAGTTATGAAAAAGAAAAGCAAACATTTTAAAAATAACGTAAGATGATTGTTAATGTAATTGTTTTGTCATTGATATTGAGTGTTGTTGTCATATCTATATATATATATATATATATATATATATATATATATATATATATATATATATATATATATATATATATATATATATATATATATATATATATAGCAAAATACCTGTGATTGGCAGCGGAGAAGTAAAAAGAAAAGGAAACATTTTAATAATAACGTAACATGATTGACAATGTAATTGTTTTGTCATTGTCATGAGTGTTGCTGGCATATATATATATATATATATATACACACACACAGACACATATACAAACATATATATATACATCTATACACATATATACACATAATATATACACATACACACATACATATATACATACTGTATATATACACACAGATATATATACATACTGTATATACACATATACATATCTACATATATACTGTATATACACATTTATATATACAAATCTACATATATATATCCACATATATATATATTAGGTGGGACTCGATTAAAAAATTAATCCAATTAATTAGAGGCTGTGTAAGAATTAATCTTGATTTATCGTATGTAATCGCACACGTAAATTTGCCCCAAATCACAAATGTTTTTTTTTTTAATTTAAAAGTGTTTTAGTGGGCGACAGAATCAAATAATAGACATGTACATGAATATTGTAAACTGAAGCTGTTTTAATTTCTGAAAAAAAAGCCTTTAAACTGCATTTGAATTCAAAACAGAAACAAAAATATCATCCCTGGTTAAAATTGGGCAGACTTAAAAATAAAGTGGTAGTTTAAGTACTTTGTTGCCGCTTTGCGTAAGGTGAAGTCAGGCACGGGTAAGACGCGTGTCAAAGAAATCTCTCAGTCCAAAAGTTCGTTTTAAAAATATTTAGTGAAAGTTAAAGGCAAATAATCCATACAAGAATAAAAAGAAAAATAGTTACACACAAAAGAATAAAGGCAAAAAAAAGGGAAAAATGTATCTTCTATAAGCTTAGTTTTTCTTATGAAGCTTTGGTTACTTTCTGTACTTAAAGGTTATTTATTTCTTCTTCTGTATGCTTTAAACATACGGTTCAAAACTTAGATCTTTTAATTTACGAGTTACTTCACACTCAAAAGACCCTTAGGCTGTTGGCACTTAGATATGCGCCAAGCTCACCGTGCAAAGCACGAACGCGAGCATAAAAAGAATTCTTTCAAGGACACGGTTAAAAAACCGTATGCCTCTATACCTTACACAAGGTAAGGCTAAACACTTACTAAAGAACATTGTTTACTCAAAAACTGTTAAGAGATGACAGGAAAATACCAACTCAATTCTATTTACGGGGGTTTTAGGAACCTCCCAAATTTTAAGCATTAACATCTAGTAAATATTCATACATTTTATAGAACTAGGAAAATGGCTCTTACACATCCGGCCCCTAATTGTTTATGCTAGGGCAGAAATCAATTACTTAACTTTACTTAATAAGAGCCTTCATTAATTTACCAAACTTAAAACAAACCTTAAGAAGCTTAACTTAGTTTCTACTATAAAAACACAAATATTAAGTTTAGGAAACTTTATAGCTTAAACTCTAATGTATAAACACAAACACTAAATTTAAAAGAGGCTTTAAAATTAGGCATGCAAAAAAGAATGAGTCATTTTAATCATTGTTGCTTCCTGGAGCGGGCACAGTTTGCTCACAAGTCTGTCCAGTGTGCTGGTCTGGATCTGCACACAAACTCTTCTGACTGCCCCTTTTGCAATTGGCATTGTCTTTACCCAGGAGTGTCAGGTTGTAGCATCTTGTAATTACACCCACAATGTCCAATTTCTTTATGAACTTGTAGCATAATGAGAGTGGCAATATGTGAATTCTTCTGAATGGTTGCAGGGTGGTTTGCCTCTTCTGGCATTGCTGATTTGCCGAGCCTCAATACACTTTTGATTTCCGGATCGTCGCCAGTAGACAAGTCCACCTCATCCGGTCTCTCAGGCCATTCGTCCTCTGGCTGTAGTAGGAAATTCGGGCTTTGTATCCAAGTCTTACTTTTAATGAAGCTTTCTATTGTCGAACCTCTTGATGCCTGATCCGCAGGATTTTGCGCAGATGCGACGTACCTCCATTGCGAGGGTTGCGTGTGCTCTCTTATCACTGCGATTCTGTTGGCAACGAAGATTTTGTAGCGTGTACTTTCATTTGCGATGTACCTTAGTACTGTGGTGCTGTCAGTCCAAAAGATCGACTCTTGCAGGGGAATCTTCAGTTCACGTTTTAGCATTTTGTCCATTTTGACTGCTATCACTGCTGCTGTAAGTTCCAACCTTGGTATAGTGACAGATTTTAATGGTGCCATGAGAGCGATTGGTTTCTCTCTGAATCTTGTAAGAACACCAATGAGTGTATTAGTTAAATCAGGTCCTTTCAACAACTGTTCATTTAGAGAAAAACCTTGATAGGTGGCTGTACAATCAAACACTACTCTTATTTTGTTTTCCTTTGGATGGTATTCTCCATGATGTGGGATGTACCATATTTTTTCATTTTCGAGGGTCCGCTGTTCAGTGGGTACCTTACTGGCATAACCTTTGTCTAAAATGTCTTTCATGAACGCTTTATAATCTTCACGAAACGTCGGGAACCTTGTAAGTTTCCTTTTAAGTCCTATAGCACGTTGTTTTGCAATACAACGATTGTTTGGTACCTTAAGTGTTTCATCTTTAAAGGGCAGATTAATGCAATAATGTCCGTTCACTAGACTTGCAGTATCTGAGGCTATGTGCATGAATTTAATGTCTTCCTGTGACATTTCGTCTTTTTCTTCACAGTCGCGTTCTGGAAAGTCTATATTGTATTGCTGGAGTAACATTTGCGCTACTTGCTTTATTGTTACACAATTGACTGAACATCTTTGCAGTCTTTCTTTTTCTTTAGGGATGTTCTCCCTTTTCACTGTTACAGAGTTCAGTGTGTACACTTTTGGTGTATCAAAAAATGTATTTTCTTCTATCTCACAGACTTGTAACTCCGTTAAGATTGTACACTTTACTAATTTCTGACTATTTACTGTGTCTCTTTCTACAGTGCTGATGTAGATGAGAGACTTTCTTCCTGAAAGATTTAACTGCTTTTGTAGACTTTCAGTGCCAAATGTAGCTGAGCTGTCAGAGACTTTTAGATCATATGTTTCTACACATTTTTCACTCGTTTCAGACTTAACTTGAACTGGAGTCACAGCTAAGACACACTCTTTACCGGCCCCGGTATCAGAACAAGTCTCTAATGGCTCAACAGAAATATGGGCAAAAGAAATGTTTTTCTCTTCCGACATAACGTTTTCCTCTTTAGGAGGTGCGGCTGTATCGCCGGTCCCTTTTTCCTTATTCATATGTAGAATTACTGGATGTAACTGAGAGCATATTTGGCATTTAATCTTTTCTTCACAGACTTTACTAAAATGTCCCTGTTTAAGGCACTTAAAGCATAAGTCTTTAGATTTCAAAAAGTCAATTTTACTTTCATAAGTTAGATTTTGAATTGCACTGCATTCGTTAAGATCGTGATTTTCATTGCAAAAAAGACAGTGCTTACCACTTATACGTCCAGCCGTCTCCGCCGTTTTGACTGAGGTGTCTGTATCCATTTTTTCGTCCGCTGTAGAAAAGTTTGTAACAAAGCTGCTTTCTCTTGGGACGTCTTTCAAAAGATTCTTCTCTTGCTCAGTTTTGTCCTTTTCCTTCTTGAAGGTATGGCTTTGTGGAGCTGAGCTGTACGCGGTATCTAAAGCTGATGTTGGCTGTTCGTTAAGAAAGTTCACTGGATCGGCGAGAGGTGTTCGCCTGCTCTCCGTACTTTCAATACTCTGTACTTTGCATTGCCACGGTGCTGGTAGGTCTTGAGGAGGTTTGGAGACTTTAGTAGGAAGGTTATCCTTACTTTCAAATTGTTGTCTGCTTTGTAAGTTGGGCATAATATTTATACATTCGCCAAGAAAGTTCGCATTATCGTTCTGTTCTTCTCCATAGTTTGGCTTTATTTGCGATCGCCCTTTGTCTTTTCTCATGTAGACATCGGCTTTCTGTAGCTGGTTTCCATAGAGACTTTCAAGTTTCTTTCTGGCCTTTTGATAACCTTCTAACGGTGACAAGTGTTTATAGTTTTTAACAATCTCGTGAGGTGAACCTTTAGTAAACTGTGCCAAAAGGTCCAATTTATCTTGCGGGTTCCTTGCCTCATCGATAGCTTGGTCAAATGCACTTATAAAGTCCACATATTTCAAGGGATCGCCGTCAAATATTGGGATCTTTTTGTGTGGCACATAAGGTGTTTGAGTTTTATGCTGTTGTTGTTTCTGTTGATCGTAACGCTTATCATAAAGCGATTGTTGAAGAGGTGCTTCGTTTTGTTGCTGATAAGGCGGTTGTTGAGGATTATTTTTACTTTCATTCGTATTTGTAAAGTTGTAACTTTTCGCATCTGACGACTTTTCAAATTTCACATCTGGTTTCTGGCTTAGTCTATTAGGACTGCGATTGCGCCCTTTAAGTGCTTTTAATTTCGCTTCTGATTCTGCAATAGCTGCCTCCAAGGCCAATTGATCTCTTTTAGCTTTTAGCTGAGCTTCTTCAGCTTTTCTCTGCATTTCCTCAGCCTTTCTCTTTATTTTTAACTGCATTTCTGAAAGCCTGTTGCTTTCTTTGGTTTTCTGCTTTAGCCAACAGCACAGCGTGTGCTGCCTCTTGAGATTTGATGGCGCTCATAGAAGTCCCGGCTGAACTTGTACTACGTTTAGATTTTGCGGAGATTTGGGAGGCTTTGGCTGAATTCGCTGCCGAACTTATATGACTTTTACTTTGAATGGAAACCTGTGAGACACTATCTTCTGGCGAGACGTCAGGAAAGTCATTCGTCGTTCTGTAATCCTTGAATTGGCTAGCCGAAAAGTCAGGCTGCTGGTTGAGGCTTATATTTTGACGTACTTCAAAGACCCATTCCATCGTATTTTCCGAAAATGTGCGAATAGTTTCCATTTTAGCATGAAAGTCCTTTTGTAGCATTTTCCGTATATCTTCATTACTCTGGAGGGATAAGAGTTTGTTGTTTAACCTTTTATATTCCATTCTCATGTTAAGGAACGAATTTTCGAAGATCGATTTTATAGATTCGTAATAAAATTCATATTTTTTTAAATCCTTTACAGTCTTCATTGTATTAGATAATTGTTTGTATTTGTAGTCCATTTCAGACTGAAGTTTAGATGTTAATGAATTGGACGGCTTTATGTCATCATCAAGTTGATCTTCCATTGAAACATCCTGATCGTTGTGACTTCCACTCACACCACTGTTACTTTCAATGGGGGTTCGAAATGTTCTCTGGCTCCCGGACTCAGATGCCATGGCGTTGAAAATGCAGGCTTGCTTTCTTTTATAATCCAAGGCAATTTTAAACTTTCAGTCCTAGGCAGGTTCAGATCTTAAGCAGGTTTCAAAACTTCAGGCTGGTTTTTTAACTTTAGTGTTGCCGCTTTGCGTAAGGTGAAGTCAGGCACGGGTAAGACGCGTGTCAAAGAAATCTCTCAGTCCAAAAGTTCGTTTTAAAAATATTTAGTGAAAGTTAAAGGCAAATAATCCATACAAGAATAAAAAGAAAAATAGTTACACACAAAAGAATAAAGGCAAAAAAAGGGAAAAATGTATCTTCTATAAGCTTAGTTTTTCTTATGAAGCTTTGGTTACTTTCTGTACTTAAAGTTTATTTATTTCTTCTTCTGTATGCTTTAAACATACGGTTCAAAACTTAGATCTTTTAATTTACGAGTTACTTCACACTCAAAAGACCCTTAGGCTGTTGGCACTTAGATATGCGCCAAGCTCACCGTGCAAAGCACGAACGCGAGCATAAAAAGAATTCTTTCAAGGACACGGTTAAAAAAACGTATGCCTCTATACCTTACACAAGGTAAGGCTAAACACTTACTAAAGAACATTGTTTACTCAAAAACTGTTAAGAGATGACAGGAAAATACCAACTCAATTCTATTTACGGGGGTTTTAGGAACCTCCCAAATTTTAAGCATTAACATCTAGTAAATATTCATACATTTTATAGAACTAGGAAAATGGCTCTTACATACTTTAAGTAGATTTTCAGAATAGTATTGTCTTTAAATAATAATAACCAAAATTTCAACATAAAGTACAGTTTTTCTTCTTAAAAAAATAAGTCAGAAACATAAAAGGTAATTTGACCAACTTAATCTTTAAACTCTGAGTAACCTTAGCCAAAATTATTTTGTACATTAGGCTAAAACAGTGTGATCATTGAACATTTTGTAATTAGATGTAATTAGAATTACTAACGGTCACGGAAGTCCAATGATCCCCAGTAAGAGCCACAAAGTCTGCTTTCTGTAATGCATCTAATTTTGCTTGCTTTTCAGTGTGCACAAAACCATGCTTTTATCAAGGCTTATTTCGGAAGTCGAAATGATCAGTCGTAGGAACGCGCTTTATTCCGACTCTAACATTTTTGTAGCTGTGATGTGTGCATCAGTGTAATGGATGTACCAGGAAATCATGCATTGACAAAAGTTCCCGTTTGCTTGGAATTGAAAGTGTGATTAAATGCGTTATTTTTTTAACGTGTTATGGAGGACATGCATCGAAGCTTCTCAGCTGTGCTTGTGCTAATAAAGGGAAACATTTTAAAAATAACGTAACATGATTCTGCGTTAACCGAATATTTTTCATACATCCCAAACCAAGGAGATCGAAGGTAAAATAATCGGGTAGCGCGTACATAGTCAGTACACCCTCTTGGGAATCGAACCTCGAATGTCGCGTTAGAAGCGAAGACTCTACAATTGCGCCACAGCGTGTGGCTTGTTCATGCGAGAGTATGTACTGTAGATCGGGGTATATATATACATTTAAATATATATACCCGTGTACCGCAGTGGAGAAGTAGAAGTTATGAAAAAGAAAAGGGAACATTTTAAAAATAACGTAACATGATTGTCAATATACAGTAATTGTTTTGTGAGTGTTACTGAGTGTTGCTGTCATCAAGGATTTGATTATCATTATTTCTTTCAATCAGGTTCGTATTTGTAGGATGTGTTGTGTTCAAGTTACATTCGTGTTTGTCAATCGCTGTAAAGATGACAGGTTTCATTCATCGATTCGTTTCTTACTGCATCAATAAACAGCTCGTCTTCTTCTTTATCCGAGACCTGACACACTGCATGCACGGGTTTTTTTACACTGTCTTCCTTTAGCGGGACATTGACTTTTTCCACCGTGTGCTTTGTTTCCACAGTAGCAGCATTTATGAATATGCTTATCAGACGCTTCATATTTTTTGCTGCCTTTTCAATTGTGTAATTCGGTTTTTGTTCAGCTCTCTTTGGAACTGTTGAATTTTATCTGTGCACTGCGTCAGTTCACGTGAGCCGCTCGGTGTACATGCATCGAAGTTCCCCAGTTGTGCTGGTGCCATCTCGTGCTATGTCCATGGCTGTATTTAATGTTACCTTAGTCCTGGCACTTAAAACTTTCTCTCGCAGTTTTGCTGAGTTTGTACCAAACACCACCCTGACCATCTCATCTTCCTCTGCATAAGCACAGTCCTTAACCCGTGAATATTTAGTGGGAGTTTGCTATTGGATTGCCGCTGACGGACGGCCTTATATGGGCAGGCACTAAATTACAAACGCCAGCGCAGCTTGTCTATGAACTTAATTTAAAGTGTAGGTTTACATCGTGCTTTGTTTCCGAAGTAGCAGAACTCATCAATATAGTTGTATATGTCACTCGCTCGCTTCTTATTGTTTCGCTGCCTTCTCAATTATATAATGCATGTTTTCTTCAGCGCTTTTTGGAGGTCTTCCTGATTTTCTACGTACTGCGTGATTACGTGGGAGGCGTGATGATGTCACACGAAACTCCGCCCCGCGTTCAAGCTCATCTCCATTACAGTAAATGGAGAAAACAGCTTCCAGTTATGACCATTACGCGTAGAATTTCGATATAAAACCTGCCCAACTTTTGTAAGGAAGCTGTAAGGAATGAACCTGCCAAATTTCAGCCTTCCACCCACACGGGAAGTTGGAGAATTAGTGATGAGTCAGTGAGTGAGTGAGTGAGTAAATGAGTGAGTGAGTGAGTGAGTGAGTGAGTGAGTGAGGGCTTTGCCTTTTATTAGTATAGATTGACCACATACTCTCTAACCTCTCTCTCTCTCTCATTTCTCCTAGGGCACGAAGTAGAAAATGGCCGACAGTGGGGTAACTTGCGTTGAAATCGTAATTGAGGAACTCCAAGCACTTGATGAACAGATTCAGAAACTCCTGTCCCGACGGAAATACCTGAGAAATCTGAAGGCCCGGCTGTTGGATAAACCGTCCTTGCCATCTGGAACCGGAAACATCAACCCAGCGTTGTGCGACCTCACCCCGCGTCTCGTAGGAGCGCGCGCTGCTGACCTCGGTGGATTTCAGCTATGCAGGCGGGGGTTCAAGGCCAGAGCACCTCCATCGGCACAGGCGAGCATTTTATCTCAGAACCGGTTTGACCCTCTCCGCGTCCCCATTTCGCCTTCAGCACCTGGTGATGTATTAGTGGTAGGTGATTCTATCGTTAGAAACCTTAATGTCGCATGCCCTAATGCAAAATCGTTTGTTTCTTGTTTTCCCGGTGCTCGTGTCCGAGATGTAATGAAACGCGCGCCAGCAGTCTACGAGAAACACAAGGAGAGGGCAGTTGGATCAATCGTCTTGCATGCCGGCGTAAACGATATAAGGCACCGACAATCAGAAATCCTGAAGGCTGACTTCGCAGCTTTGATTAAAGACACGAAGGAGAGGACCCCATCGGCAAAGATCTTCGTTTGGGTCCACTACCTCTCGTCAGACGATCCAACGAGTACTACAGTCGTCTGCTAGGGTTGAACAACTGGCTACAGGGTTTCTGCAAGAAGAAGGATGTCGGTTTCATCAACAATTGGAATCTCTTTTGGAAAGGCGCGTCTCTTCAAGCGTGATGGCCTGCATCCGAACAGTTTGCGCCGGGTCCTCTCCGAAAACATATCGAAGGTAATTCGTTTTCTTGACTATCTATCTCTGCTCTTAACCCCTTCCGAAATAATACTGCTGTGCCAGGACATGATGAATGTTTAATAGAGTCTTCCGTTAAAGTGCACACCATTAATACTGTAATAAGCAATCTCAATGCACGTAGAAAACCTAGGAAATACGGCATAAACTCCAATAATCTAATTAAAATCACTATTTTAGAGGAACAATGTATTAAAACTATAAAACAGATCACAGATTAAACAAAAATACACACAGAGCGCTAATAATAATAATTTAGTTCCTATTCCAAATAACAATAACGCACATAGTACTCATCTCTGCACCTCCGAAACATTAAATATGGCACTATTAAATGTTAGAGCTTTAACTAACAAAACGTTTTTATCAACGATCTTATTAGTGATAAAAAAAATAGATCTTATTGCACTAAATGAAACATGGCTGAATTCAGATGCGCGCAGTTTTAATCGAATCTGCCTCCGGATTACAGTTTTACTCATGCAAACCGCCAGGGAAAAGGGGCGGATTGGCTAACATTTACTCGAGCGATTAAAATGTAAAGATGTCAGTTTTGGTAAGTTCAAGTCCTTTGAGTATCTCGCCGTTGTTATTCATGGAGATTCTCAAGTTCTAGTACTATCCGTGTATAGACCTCCTAAATATAACGCGTCGTTTTTTGAGGAATTCTCTGACTTAATGTCAATTTTAATTACTAACTATGACACACTCCTAATAGTTGGCGACTTTAATTTTCATATAGATAATCAGTGTGATCTAAAAGTAAAAGAATTTATGAACCTCCTGGATTCTTTTGATTTGAGACAACTCATAAATCAGCCTACACATAAAGCAGGTCATACATTAGACTTAGTGATTACTAAAGGACTGAAAGTTGATATAAAACAGATCATTGATATTGGTCTATCAGACCATTTTCTTCTACTTTTAATATAGAAATAATGATAAAAACACTCATGAGAAGCATATTGTTAAAAACGCTTCTTTGATTGCAGCAGCTTTAAAACTTACAAACATTTTAAGCAATCAGTCCGTTTATAGTGCCAGTATAATAGCGAGGACAATGTAAATAGTAAGGTGGAAAGATTTAATTCTAAAGTGAGAGCTGCTGTTGACATAGTTGCACCTGAAAAGACAGTGAAAAAATCTTCTAGCATTGTATACCATGGAAGACCCAAAGAGTGTCTGATTTAAAGAGAACATGCCGTAGAGCTGAGCGTCAATGGAGGAAGACTAAACTTACTATCCACCACGAAATATTAAAAGTCAAAATAACAGAATACAATAACACTGTCCGTCTTGAGAGACGCTGCTATTTCTCAAGATTATAAATAACAATGCTAGTAATCCCAGAGTCTTATTTTCAACAATTGATCACCTACTAAACCCAGGTAGCTCAAAGGAATGCCTCCTAAGTGCTTCCAGTGAAACCTGTGAGGCTGTCGCTGTATTTTCAATCAAAAATTAATGATATTAGAAATAACATAGTATATCTCCCCAACACTAAGGATCCCCTAAACCCCAACATCCTGTTATAAACAAATTAAACTCTTTCACTAGGATAGATTTACCTGATTTAAAAAAATAATATCTCAATTAAAACCCTCCACCTCGTCCTTGACCCGATACCAACAAGGTTTTTCAAAGAAGTATCAGGCGTGCTAATTGATAATGTTCTTGACATAGTAAATTCGTCACTAGATACTGGGGTCTTCCCAGACTGTCTTAAGACTGCTGTAGTTAAACCCCTACTTAAGAAACATAATCTTGACCCCTCAGCTCTTGAAAATTTTAGACCCATCTCTAACCTGCCTTCTTAAGTAAAGTTCTGAGAAGGCAGTCATTATGCAGTTAAATGACCACCTAAATAAACATGCTATTCTTGATAAATTTCAGTCAGGTTTTAGAACAAATCACAGCACAGAAACTGCACTCGTTAAAGTAGTAAATGACTTGCGGGTAAATGCAGACAGAGGCCATTTATCTGTTCTCATCCTCTTAGATCTGAGTGCTGCATTTGACACCATTGATCACAACATTCTTAGAAATCGCCTTAGTCAATGGGTGGGCCTCTCTGGCAGTGTCTTAAATTGGTTTGAATCCTACCTGACAGGGAGAAAATATTTTGTTAGTTGTGGGAATTACAACTCAAGACACATGATATCCAATATGGTGTTCCACAAGGCTCTATCCTGGGTCCGCTGTTATTCTCAATCTACATGCTTCCGTTAGGTCAGATTATCTCAGGGCACAACGTGAGCTACCACAGCTATGCTGATGACACACAGCTGTACTTATCAATAGCACCTGATGACCCTGATTCTATTGATTCACTAACACAATGTCTGACTAGTATCTCAGAATGGATGAATAGTAATTTTCTCAAGTTAAATAAAGAGAAAACTGAAATTTTAGTGATCAGCAATAATGGATACAATGAGGCTATTAGAAATAAACTGGATACATTAGGATTAAAAGTCAAGACGGAGGTAAAAAGCTTAGGGGTGATTGTTGACTGTAATCTGAATTTTAAATCACATATTAATCAGATCATTAGGACAGCATTTTTCACTTAAGAAACATAAGTAAAGTTAGACCTCTTATATCACTGAAAGATGCTGAGAAATTAGTTCACGCGTTTGTTTTCAGTCGACTAGATTACTGTAATGCACTCCTCTCAGGACTACCCAAAAAGATATAAATCGTTTGCAACTAGTGCAGAATGCAGCTGCTAGAATCCTAACTAGGAAAAGAAAATCAGAACACATCACTCCAGTTTTGATGTCACTACACTGGTTACCTGTGTCATTCAGAATTGACTTTAAAATTCTGCTTATGGTTTATAAAGCCTTAAATAATCTCGCCCCATCTTATATATCGGAATGTCTGACACCTTATATTCCAAATCGTAACCTCAGATCCTCAAATGAGTGTCTCCTTAGAATTCCAAGAACAAAACTTAAAAGAAGTGGTGAGGCGGCCTTCTGCTGTTATGCACCTAAAATCTGGAATAGCCTGCCAATAGGAATTCGCCAGGCTGATACAGTAGAGCACTTTAAAACACTGCTGAAAACACATTACTTTAACATGGCCTTTTTATAACTTCATTTTAATCGTAATTTAACTTAATCCTGATACTCTGTATGTTCAATTCATCATAATAACTATTCATGGTGGCTCTAAAATCGGTACTGACCCCTACTCTCTTTTCTGTTTCTTTTTCCGGTTTCTTTGTGGTGGTGGCCTGCGCCACCTCCACCTACTCAAAGCTTCATGATGCTCCAACAATGATGGACGGATTAAAAGGAAGAAGTCTACGTGACCATCATCATCATCAAGCCCTTCCGTGAGAATCCTAAATCCAAAGAGGACTGTTTCATTTATGTTAGGTAGAATGCCCAGAGGGGACTGGGCGGTCTCATGGTCTGGAATCCCTACAGATTTTATTTTTCTCCAGCCGTCTGGAGTTTTTTTTGTTTTTTCTGTCCCCCCTGGCCATTGAACCTTACTCTTATTCGATGTTAATGTTGATTTATTTTTTTTTATAATTGTGTCTTTCATTTTTCTATTCTTTAATATGTAAAGCACTTTGAGCTACTGTTTGTATGAAAATGTGCTATATAAATAAATGTTGTTGTTGTTGTATAAATGATTTGGATAGGAATATAAGTAACAAGCTGGTAAAGTTTGCAGATGATACCAAGATAGGTGGATTAGCAAATAATTTGGAATCAGATGAATCATTACAGAAGGACTTGGAAAGCATACAAGTTTTTGCAGATTTGTAGCAGATGAAACTTATTGTCAGTAAATGTACGGTATTACACAAAGGAAGTAAAAATGTTAGGATTGAATGCACAATGGGAGTTAAGAGTACACATTATAAGTAGTATTTTCGTTTATAGTGGACTCTACAATATCAACTTCCAGAAAGTGTTCAGAAGCCATTAAGAAGTTAAACAAAATGTCTGGTTAAATAGTAAAATGTGTAGAGTACAAGTCACAAGAGGTTCTGGTCAAGCTTTATAACACACTGGTGAGGCCTCATCTAAAGTACTCTGTGTAGTTTTAGTCTCCAAGCTACAAAAAGGACATAGCAGCGCTAGAAAAGGTCTGGAGTAAAGCGGCTAGGCTGATTTGGGGGTAAATTATGAATTATGAAGACATTAAAAGAGCTTAGCCTTTTCAGTTTAAGAAAAATAATATTAAGAGGTGACATGACTGAAATATTTAAAATTACAAAGAGAATTAGTACAGTGGATCGAGACTATTATTTTAAAATGAGTTCATCAAGAACACGGAGACACAATTGGAAATTTTGCACAAACAATAGGAAGGTTTTCTTTATATATTGAACCATATGTAATGGTATGTAAAGAGAACCATAATTTAATAATCTTGGAATAAGCTACCAAGTAGCATGACAGGCATTAAAACTTTAGGGACTTTCAAAACTTGATTTGATGTGTTTTTAGAAGAACTAAATGTATAGGACTGGCAAGCTTTGTTGGTCTAAATGGCCTGTTCTCGTCTAGATTGCTCTAATGTTTTTACATAGTTTTCATTCACACAGAAAACTACACAAGGAATAAATAAGTAGTGCTGTAGAGAGTAAGATTTCAGGGACCATAAATATTTGACTTAATTACATTTTGGAGAAGTTAGGTGAATTGGATTTGCAAACTTGTTGGGTGGAATGAATGTCTGTATTAACTCAGAATTTTTATAATCCTCTAATGTTACAAATTAAGCTGAGAGTTTAGGGAATATTTCTTTAGGCATACAGATCTGTAATCATGCATTACTCATTGCTAATGGGCAGGGCAGTGGCAGTAGCCAAGAAAATAACTTACAGTAAATCTGACATTAAACTGCATAAGCACTAAACAAAAATAGTGTTTCAAATTCAACACTAAAATATGTTTATTTTGGGTTGTATGCTCTCTCAGTTGGAAAAACATATAAGTTTAATAAAAAAAAGGCAAGTTAAGGTAATATAATAGGAATTAAAACAGTGAGAATATAATTCTCTGCAGAGTAGATGCAAAAATTGAGGATCTGAAAAAAAAAATTAAAGGACAATAATAGTATTAAATAAATGTAATCATTTTTTATTCACTAATAAAATATTCCAGAACTAAAGTTTTAGTCTAAATACAAAGACTATAATAATTCAGGCACTTGTATTTCTCTCCATTCAGATTAGTACAAGTCACTTCAAGCTCAAGTATAGACTGTGGGGGTTCTTTAAATTGTCTACTCTTTCAATAGCTGTTTCACCATTAAGATACTTTTCACTTATTTTGCAGTGGTTGTTGACCTAAGAAATGCAGCTATGTTTGCAGTCCTGTTGGCAGAGAAGTGTTTTTAGATTTAATCTTTAGCATCTTCTGGTGATCCTAGTAGTGATATTTAAAAGTCGTAAAAAAAAATACATCACGCTGTTAAAATTGACATTTTGTTCATATTATATAATATTAAATATGCTTCTTTATTTTCGGAAAGATAATTACCTTGATTAGCTCCACTGTGGCTTATGAATGCAATGGAAAGGACTTTTGCCACTGCACATGTATAATAGATAGACACAGATGGAGAGTACTTTGATTGTTCCCAGGGTGAAATTTAGCTTTTTACAGAGAGTGGTTGGGGCCATATGCTTTTTACAGAAGCTCTTTAAATAAATAAATACACAGGTGAATAGATAAATCAAACAAATAAATAAACAAACATACATACACACGCCTTAATGACTGAAAATGAAGAAAACTAAAATTAGGAAAGAAAACTTCTGACTTGGCTGTCACAGTCACAGTGATGTGCTATGCAGATGTATTCCTTTTGGTATAAAGGAGTGCTAGTAGCATTTCTTCACACACTTCTGCTGAATAATTCATTGACTAAAAGTCCTCAGTGTTACAATGTGTCAAAGAGAGAATGTGCAGCATTGTTCATAATGACAGTTTTATTTTCATTCTCTCCTTCGCTACATCCTCCAGGGGGTCCAGAGTGTGTCCTATATTAAAGGAATGCAAAGCAAAGTATAAAGAGCCTTTCTTAAATAGTTCCTCTGTGTTCTGAGATGAGTCCAACCTGTCATTAATGTGGACCCCCAAATATTGTAGCAGTGAACCACCTCTACCACCTGAATAGTTACATAGAGGCATAGACATAGAGGCTCCCTGGTGCATCAAAAGTTGATAACCAGTTCCTTGGTTTTGCTGATATTAAGATGCAGGGAATTCTCTTTGCACCAAGAAACAAAGTTCTCCAACCTGACTCCTATACTCTGTCTCATCATCTGTATCAATACACCCCACAAGCGTAGAATCATCTGAGAATTTTTGCAAATGACATGACCCGGTGTTATATTATTTATAGTCAGAGGTGTACAGAGTGAAAAAAAGCAGAAAGGGCTCTTCCTTGTGGTGCTCCCGTGTTGCTCATATCTGTATCAGAAACACAGTACTTGACTTTCACAAACTGCAGTCTGCCCGACAGATAGTCCATAATACTTCACGTAAGCAGAAAATTTCAGCATGAGAAAATAAAGTGTAAAATTTAGAGGAGAAATCAGGGCCTAGGTTTGCTACACTTTTAATATTATTAACTGGTCCAGTTAATATTTACCTTTAACTCCATTAGCTGCACCTCTAATTTTGGCTAAGCAAAGAACAGAGAGTAAATAATTACCTGAATAGGTATGGTCCATAGTGATGGACAAAGGACAAAAATGCAGAATTGTGGGAACTAGAGTATTTGGGATCTGGGAGCTAAGCCAGAGGAGGGAGAGTATTTTGATACTCCATAATTTAAAAGAAAAACTAGGATGTTACAGCAAGAAAGATGGGACATGTAGCAGAAAGAATTGTCCCTGTGTGTATAGCCCATCCATCATTCTGTCCTACTAGTCATCTATTTATATAACCTGCTTATTCCAGTGTAGAGATTTGGGGAGCCTAAGCCCATCCTGGCTACATCAGACACATGACAGGAAACAGCTTTACAGGGTGCATTTATGTCAACACTCAAACCTACTTACATTTACTTAACTTATCTTTACCAGTAATCCTGCTGCAGCTCTGTAATGCTTGGTACCCGGGGCTATGGGCACTTTTCATTAAGCCATTGAGTATCTTGTACTTCATAAGTGAGGATGGACTAGGACAAGTGTGCTCCTGTACTTCCTCTTGACAACAAAAGAACAAACAAATCTGAAAAATTATAGTTGTTCAAGTATAAAATACAACATAAAAGCAATGGAGATTATTTATAACTCTAAGTTTATTCAACAGAAAAATTTGGGAACGTTTATAATATGAAAATATATTTTAAAAAAGTCTCTTTCCCATGAACAAGCAGGGTGTGTGTCATATCATCCGGAATACAGGGCTCAACGTTTTGGTCCAACTGTGCTGTATATGGTCATTTCTGGATGGGTGAACTCACTGCCTCCAATCTGAGCATAAGTTGAGTTTACAGCTGCAGTATAATGTTGGTGATCTTTTGTCTAAAATGCAAAAATTTAGATGGTTTAAAAATGCTGGTGCATAGATTAGCAAGCAAAGCCAAAACATAATGCCAGTCAGTCGCTAATTATAAAATCCTCCTGTTTTATCTTGGTAGAGTAATATATATATTGCTCTACTTTCCCCTATTATTTTATTAACATGTAGCTTTAGAATGCCAAATCTCACAGACTTACCATTGTTTATAAGGTATTATTTTATATAACTTATCCCCACCTTCCCTTCTATATCTATAACCTCAGGCAATTAGATGTAGTAAAAAGACAAGCAGGAGTTAAGTTACACATAAAATAATGTATTACTGATAATATTCAGAAATAATAACAATATGCACAGTACATTTGAATATTAGTAACCATACAACCTGATTAAATGGTGATGTGTAGTTCAGACTTGTAGTTACTTAAAATGTCTCTAGTTAAGGCATCATTGGTGCTCGGCTTTCAGCCACATGTCTGTTCAATATGGCTGCTGAGCTGTGTTCTTCATTGTGTTGTCTTCATCATCACAGGTTAGCAAGAGATGCTTCTTTTCAGATGTTAGTAATAGAGAGTGAAGCAAGCAAATTTATGGGTTTTCTGTCCAACTCCTACAGCCAATAGGACATCATGGTACTTAAAGGCCTCTGAGACAAGCCAATTCCAAACAGCCATACCTCAGACCAGTGGGGGAAATAGAACATCTTAACACCTGCCCCCAAACCATATGTTAAACATGCTGGCTTCCTTGTGGGGGGGTTGAAAGACTTTAGCAGAGAAACACTCGCCAAACTGGTTTAAGACACATCTCCCAAAATCTTGTCGTAAAATTACAAAGAGACTTAGTTGTAGGGTGGGCAAATACGAACGCCTCTCACCAAAGTAACAGTAAATTACGTTGCTTTGCCTAAATTATAAATAAAGACATACAAAACATTTATCAAGTTATATGCAAAATCTTATATCAAGTAAGGACTGGTAGTAAAATAAAGACTTTGACATGTCATATTTAAATATTTAACACCAGATTATAGTTTGTCAACACAAAAGGTAAATGAAACTATGGCTGGGGACACAGTGGTGTAAAGATTAGCTATGCTACCTCAAATCTCCAGGGCACAGATTACTAATTTTGCACCTGACACTGTTTGTGGAGCAGGCATATTCTGATACAGGCAGATGATACTCAGCTCTTCTTCAATGTTAAAAGTGGAACTTCATCAGAGCTTTCTCAGCTCACAACCTGTTTTAGTGAAATTAAAACCTGGATGGAACAGAACTCTTTAAAATTAAATTGCAACAAAACTGAACTCCTGCAAATTGGGACTAAAATGCAACTTAATAAAATTAGCTCTTTCCCAGTCCATCTTGGCGGTGATCTCATCAGACCTGCCTCTACTGCAAAGAATCTTGTCATTTTTGATTCCTCCCTCTCTTATTCCGCTCAAATAAACCACATTAAGAAACTTTCTTACTTTCACCTCCATAACATATCTCGTGTTTGCTCCTTCCTCTCCTTTTCTAATGCTGAAAAACTTGTCCCTGCTTTTATCACATCACGTATCGATTATTGTAACTCACTGATGGCAGGTGCCCCTTCTAATCTTATTTCACAGCTCCAGCTTATTCAAAACTCAGCTGCAAGAGTCCTTACTTGAACAAGCAGCAGCGAGCACATCACACTCATCCTACTCCATCTTCAATGGCTCCCTGTGTCTTACAGAATCGAATATAAAATCCTACTAATAACCTACAAAGCCTTAAATAACCTTTGATCAACGAGCTGCTGCAATTATTAGCTAGACACTTATAACCGACATTTTAACATTACTCAGTCAGAGGGTTGGCGAGTGAGGTGAGAACCCAAATCTTGAGTTGGTACCCACAGTCACCTAAGTAACTGTATGATATGGTTACATCATACAGATAACTTACAATTTTGACCAAAAGTGTAACATTAAATGTCTTATCTTACTGTGATGCCAGCCTTCACAATGTGTATGCAGTTGACTGCTTCAATTACATTTGGAAGACCAAATGTTGCTGCCAGTTGTGCTTTGATGTTTACCTGTTCAACCACAGTATAAGGAAAACTTATATATTTGGATGATAAGTGGATAATACCATCCTATACAGCTGGCATAGTGCAAATCAGTGATAACTAACAAAATACCCGATCAGTCAGCCAGTTCACATTGAAAAGCTTCTGTGGCTAAAAACCCAAGGGTGGACAGAACTTGCAAAGGAGCAGGTAGAGCACAATTCCTCAAAGTCTGCCTTTGTAAAGCCAGCCCCAGTTCAGCATACAGCTTTAAGAGGAGAGCTCTTGGAAATCTAAATTGATTTAGAAGCCAGTCATAATCATAAAACAATTTTTCCTTTTGTGACAACACTACTGCAGCCATAGTAGTTGGGATAGTTTGGCCATTCCATGCACCATTATATTGTTGCAGATTGATTACAATCAAGTGCCTTAAATTTGTGAACGAAATGCAAAACATTTTGGTGTATTTGATAAAGCCTGCATCATGGATGCAAATCTAAAAAAGAAAGAGAAACCACTCAGAAACAGTAGGAAGGCTTTGATGCTATGTGCTGCCCATTTACAAAACCAAGCTGAAATGTGTGAATGTATGGTTTCAGGCTGCTGTGAAAATGCTTTACACCAAGTTCAGTTTTATGCATCTCGATGTGAGCGGGAAAACAGGTGCACGCAACATTTTTGTGTATATGCACTGTTTACACATGAGGCACCAGGGCATTAATAAATGGAGATGAAATTGGTGAAAATTTAGAAAAGGAGCTGGATGGAGAGGGAAGACAGGGAAAATGTAAAAGTAGGATGGATTTATATTAGTTAAATTATTTAGGTTCTAATTTTTTATCAAAAGTGAAGGAATGTTTCACAGTCTTCAGTAGAAGTGGTTGTTGGGCCAGATGCAGGTTGAAATAGTTACCTAACCAGAGGGAACAAAACCCTTGGGTTATATTGGCCACTCTCTATATTGGTACCATAATGTGTAATTCTTGGCTGCAGTCAGTGCATCTCCATAAGCTCTATGATAGGAACAGAAAGCCTGGATGTGCACAGTGAGGCCAGTCTTATGTGACATTCTCTCAAGGTGTCACCTAGCTACTTCATAGTCTGTAATGTTGAATTAAAATGATTGCTTAAATTGCTTAAATTAAACCTCTTTGTGTTTTAAATGAGCTATTTTATCTAGTGCTGAAAGGATGACTCAGTTGTAGTGATCAACAAGACTACCTAATGTAAGTAGCATATAGGAAGACAGAAAAGGATCTGAAATGGGTCCAGCAAGAATAGAACATATATTTTTCAGGCTTCTTAGAGGAATTTGATGTTTTAAGTTAGGAGCAGAAAGAGGGGTTGCAACAGTGAAAAACACTTCTTTGTGATCAGAGAGTCCCAGATCAATTCATTGAGTGCACTAGGGATAGACATTCATTTGTCAGATTAAAGCTATGTCACATTACACAATTTTTCCAGCAATTTTCAGTCTTAGCTTTCATTTACACAATCTTAGCCAGCTGGAGGAAGTCAGCGGCACGCTCCTGTGAAGCCAATCACCTAATGTAACATATCTAACAACTGAGACCCACTAATCTGTGATTAGCTCAGATAGAATCAAACTAAAACAGAATGGAAAAAAAAAAAGGCTGAGACTGTGGCTGAATGCACCTCAGCTATTAACCATTCACACAGTACCAGTCCAAAAGCATGGGGGCTCTGGACCTCACAAACAGAATAGAAGCTGGTCTGTTTGATTTCTCATATTCTACCCAACATAACATATTGGAAAAAAGAAATAAAGGGCATGGATTGTTCCTGAATACTCTGCAACTGTTAACACCTTACACAGCACTGTCTCCGTTAGTAATCTATCAACTGTCAGAAAAAAGGGCAAGAGAATTGTGTGATCAAAGAATTAAGGTAAAGGTTAAAGGTAAGGTTTTGAAGACATTATTAACACCAACAATGATGTTTGGAGCTGAAACATAGGCAGTAAATGGAGCGCAGGAGAAGAGGTTAGATGTAGCAGCAATTAGACTGTTGAGATGGATGAGTAATGGGAGTAATGGGAATAGGAGTACATTGAAAGACAAAGCGGATGGATAAAGAAGATCTTAAGGAACAGGGCTTGACTGGCAAGGAGGTTCAGGACAGAGCCGTTGTAGAAGGTTGATCAAGCAAATCAACCCCTCATACAAATGAGAAAAGAAGAGGATGAAGAAGAAAAAGACACAAGCATTTGTCCATACTGAAACAACCGCAAATGCATCATGGCGTAGACCTTTACCTGCACTGGGCATGTGCACATCAGTGGTAAGTTCTGTTTAGGGACTGTGTAATTAAAAACTCAGAGCTCAGTGAAAATCAGAAAATGCACTTTCAAAAGTATCAGCATGCCCAGGACTGTGATAGCACATTCACAGTACAGATAAGGAAATAAACTATTTAAGGAGTTATAGTGAATTGCCCCCATGTTACATGAATGCATTCATTAAAGTTGTAAAACTAACTCAATAGAGAAAATAAATAAATGCATACCCACATGTATCTATATCTTTACTTTACTGCATTGTGCTTTCATATCTCTCTTCTCTATTCTTGTGAGCTTGAGCTGCATTTTACACCTGTCCATTTCCCTAATTACCTTGTTATTAATTTTGCTATGGAAAGTGCTTCTCCTTTTTGAACGGAAACTGGATTTATCACAAAGCTGTAGTTACTGGGAAA
This sequence comes from Polypterus senegalus, assembly GCF_016835505.1. Taxonomy (NCBI): domain Eukaryota; kingdom Metazoa; phylum Chordata; class Cladistia; order Polypteriformes; family Polypteridae; genus Polypterus; species Polypterus senegalus. The sequence continues at coordinate 58,811,743 of NC_053171.1, forward strand.
TCATCTGCACATTGTGCATGTATGCAGCATTCAAAATAAATGCAATTTAGAATGCCTACAGATGCACAGCTTAACAAACTGTGTGGAAAGCAACTGTTCTGTGCCTGCTATGCCAGAGTCTGTTTTTCTTCCATGAACAATAATCAGTCAACAAATAAGACACTGTAATGTTGGGGAAAGGTCCATCTAATAAGCACAAACAAAACAGAGCTCAGTGTTCAGTGATTATAAAAACATTAGGTTTCCCTCTTCCCCAATGAAATACTGCCCTTTGATTTTCAGAAGTATATGACTCTTAAGTGCATTTTTAAATTTTTTTGATTTCAGGAGTTTGAGTGGACAAAAGGTAGAAATAAAGACAAATACATGCATTTTTAAATTGAAAATTTACTAGTGTGGATTGGGCCAAAATTAGAAGGAAATGACAAAAAAGGGTTGTACATCTGATTACCTGTTACTAATGCCAATGGGAAACATTTTTATCTGAAAGGGGTTTGGTATTAAACAGAAACAGAACAGGAAAGTCTCAATAGTTTAACACTAATATCCTTTAAAAGTGATATCCATCAACAGCTGAATTTCACAGAAATCATAAAGATGTTGCTGCAAATAAATCTAGAAGACACAGGTTCTGAAGGAAGGGGCATATATTTTGTTTCCATACAAAATGCCCTAGAATAGTGGAGCTGTTTAAGGTAATCAAAGACTGACTGCTTCCATTTGTAAATGACTTTAGTGCCTGCTCCATCTGAACAATTCAGAGAGATTTCACAGCTGCCACTGGGGTTCTTGATTAAAAACATCTTCTTTGAATGATGTTTCAAAATATCTGGAAACTAAAGGCTATAAATAGCAAGGTATTGATACTTTAAAAGAGTAGCTGTGTATGCAAATAACCAACATACAATACAATACAATTTAATTTATTTCTTGTGTAACCCAAAATCACACAAGGAATACCTCAATGGGCTTTAACAGGCCCTGCCTTTTGACAGCCCCCCAGCCTTGACAAAGAAAAACTCTTGTAGTGAAAAACACTTGTAGTGAAAAAAATGGAAGACACCTTGGGAAAAACAGTTCAAAGAGAGCCCTTTTCAAGTAGGTTGGGCGTGTAGTGGGTGTCAAAAAAGGGGGTAAATGAAATGCAATACACAGAACAGAACACAAGTAATCCTCAATACAATATAATAGTGCAATAGAAATATTAAATGTACAGAGTAGAATTCAACAGTAACAGTCACATAATACAATTTGGATTTGTTCAGAGTCCTGGAGACCTTGGCCATCAAGCTGCCTCCCCCCTTGACCAACATAATATATAAACTATTTTATAACCAGCAATGGGTCAAAGGGCAAAGCATCACAGGGCACACTCAATCACATACCTATAGTTCAGCTGCCAATTAACCCAATGTGTACAGATGTGAGATGAACATAGGTACAAAATGCACCCAAACGTGTTTTAATGGGGTTGACATGCCACCTCCCCAAGAGATTTAAATATGGGTAAAACTGAGAGCACTGTCAAGAGAAAGAAATGATTACTAAAAGTGCCACCATGGTGTAGTAGGTATAGTGCCACCTCAGGCATCTTGGGCTCAAGTCCCACATATAGTTGTTGTGTGTTTGGAATTTGCATGTCATTTGTGTGGTAGGTGTATAGCTCACTCCAGCGGGAGAAGACCCTGGGCATGCTGGTGCATTTATATCTGTCAGTTTTCTAGGAGGGTTTAAAAGACATTTCTGGGGATATGTTGGCCTGATCTGTTGAGTTCTGCATGTGTCTACAACAACCCTCCTCAAGGAAAAGAAGGTGAAGTGATCTATGCTAGTGTTGGACTGGTACTAAGATTCTGAGTGCAACCAGTACTGGTACCAAAAGAGTTCAGAGCAAATAACAGATACTGTAACTCCAAAACCCCCACTTCCCTTTAGGTAGCTATGAAGTCCAGATCACATTAGTTGAGGCAAAAGGGGTGCAGGGGTCCATGAACTCCCGATCACATTAAATCATGTGTCTTCATTTCATAAACTCTACAAAACAGAAGTTTTTCAAAATCTATACTAGTGAGTGACAAGGGGAATCCCAAAATGCTGGTATCATACCATTTTAAAAGTTGGGGTTTTCAGTAGTTTTCCAGTACCCAAATTGATGTACGCACCTGAACTGAAGCAATTTAGAATTGCCTGAAAACATTTTTGTGAACCCAGAAAAACTGGCAAAGTTCTCACTGATTACAGCTCAGGTAGTAGATGGGACGTTATCTGGGATTGTCACATCTGTAATGCCAGCAGTTATTAAACAGTTTTAAAGCATATGATTCAAAAATGTTAAAAAAGAATAAATGTACCTGTTCATTAACTTCAGCTATACCAGCATACACTGTATTGGCGTCACTTTCGTCTAAAGGTAAACACAAATATTAAAACTTTTGACATTTTTTAATACCTCTGTTTCAATAATGGTAATATCATTTGATATTAATATGTATTTCAAATCTAAAAATCTAATGAAAGTAACAATCATGGTAGGATATTTAAAAAGTTGTTAGATTATTTTTAAGTATGTAATTTACAGACCAAATTTAGTTCTTTTTCTAATAGCATTTCTTAAGTGTTAAAGCAATTAAATAACTGCATATTTTCACAAGCAAAGTTACTTGCAATTACTGCTTTAAGGTAAGTTAATATGTACATTGTTTTCCAAATACATACCTTTATCAAAGTTTTTACGATGGGTTTTCCGGTAGCAAAATATTACGAGAATTACAGCAAATAAAATAATAATAGGAGATACTATTGAAATTATAAGGAGCAATAATGAAATGCCTGAAACAAAGAAGAAAGCAATAAAGCAATCATTTCAACTTATTCACTTCACTTATAAACTTTACAAATTACATAATGCATGATTAAAAATGCAGATTAGTTAAACAAAACATTTCAAACTTGTTAATGTGAAAAGATTCTAACAATATCTGTCCTAACATATTAACTTGGAAATATGACCAGTTGACAACAGAGGAGAAGAAAACAAAACTTCAGTCAGCAGCATACTTAGGGAAAAGAAACCTCTTTGGGGATCAATGACTGGTTATAATCTGAAGTCTGATACTGTAAGACAGGCACAGTTCTGGAAACCTTGCAGAACGTGTTGCCCACCACCTCCATGGCATTCCAAATATTATGCAAGGGAATTTCTTTTTTGAACACTCATTTAGATGTCTTGTGGATCTGAGCAGTTCAGTATTTCCTAGCCTTTCACTTTTTTGTTATATAGAATATATATTTATCCAAACAGATTATAATTAACATATATACGTGAAAATGGAAGAAAGTTAGTTGGTTAACTGTTGTTAACTTTTTCAAATAAAGGCTGTGAATCTTAACAAGCAAGTTGATTATAAAATAGGCCAAAAGCGTCTTAGCATTACAGCAGTAATTGGCTTAAAATTTTAAAAATGACTGAAATGAAAACATGCTGTTGCTGTGTCCCTTCTGGCTTAAGACCCATGCCCTAAACAGTAGCCTGAAATAAACCCTGTGCAGGAACATAAATAAAACAACATTCTTCTGAGTATTCATCCATCCATTCATTATCCAACCCACTATATCCAAACTACAGGATAACAGGGGTCTGCTGGAGCCAATCCCAGCCAACACAGTGCGCAAGGCAGGAAACAAACTCCGGGCAGAGCGCCAGCCCACTGCAGGGCATCTTCTGAGTATTCCACCTACAAAACCCATGGGAAAAATAGCATAAAAATGATAAAATCTGTCTTTTCAAAAAAACAAAAAAGGTGATTAAAAGAACTCAATCATGACCCTGTCTATGTTTTAGGGAAACTGAACACTATAACATTGCACAGGATGAAGGTATCTGTGCTCATTAAATTGTATGGTCATACCCAGCACAACATCACTATGGTGCAGACATCTTTGATCCTAAAAGACTATGGAAGATCACTAGCCAGATAAAACAAAATTAAGCACAAATAAGTTGAAAAACACACAAAAATAATGCAAACATGCTTAAATAACTAGAATATCTGATAATATGTTTTCAATGTTGTTTTACTGTTTTATACTCAATACATCATCCATAGTAGGTGGCAATAATAATTTCTCATTATATGCATAAACCTCCTCATTTGGATTCTCTCATTCTACATTAATATGTATGTGATAAGATACAACCAACTGGTAATAGAAGAGATCCAGTCATCATAGAATCTATCCGTCCATCCATCCATTTTCCAACCCGCTATATCCTAACACAAGGTCACAGGGGTCTGCTGAATCCAATCCCAGCCAACACAGGGCAAGGCAGGAACAAATCCCGGGCAGGGTGACAACCCACCTGAGTCATAGAATCATTTCATGTCTATTTTGTTATCCGGTCCCTCCATGAGCACTATAACAATGCAAGACTTTGTCAAAATATGACAAAGAATGAACATCATTAGTGATGAATAATTGCCCCAAAGTCAGGATAAATAAAATTTATCAAAATGGGAGTCACTCTAATTGATACAACCAGATAGTGATTTAAGAATTGGAGGTAGGTGGTCATATTTATTGCTCTGCATTGTGTTGCTTAGTGTTGTGTTTTGAATTAAGTGTTGAATAGTCTGACACTAAAATATTTCAGTAGTTACTCTGCCACATATAAAAGACTTACCTATTACACCCTGCAATTATCATTCATTCTCAAAAGTGCTTAAAGCAATTTAAGGTCTTTTTAATAATCTATACAGCTTCTTTCATTGTCTTGGTTGTCATGCATGAAATAATGGCAATATTTTACATCAAGTTTTGATCAAATAAATGTAAAGTATATTTACATTACTAAATACAAACAGTGAGTTTACAATATTAAGATACAGGTACAGTATTTCTTTTATATACCTTTAGGCATGTCTGGTTCACAAAGTTTTCTTGTAGTTAATGACAAATTGCTGACTTTATTTTCTGCAAAACAGGTGAAAGAAGCATGACTTCCAGCTCTATAGTGTGCAGAATATTCCAGATGAGAAGCTTTGTGTGAAGTAATCAAAGACTCATTGGCTCCAATCTGCTTCCATTTCAATGTGACTTCGGTGCCTGCCCCAACTGAGCAATTCAGAGTGATATTACAACTGCCATCAGAGTTCAGGATTTGAAATTCTTTGTTTGAAAGTTGTCGTACAGGATCTGAAACAATGAAAATAAATAAATAGCCATGAGCTGAGATGTCGAGGTTTCTGGCAATAACTTCCCAGACACTACATTTTGAAGATTTTCAGTCCTAGTGTGTTTTTTAATCAGTTTAACTGTCCATCTTTCTTGCAAGTAAACATCAAACTGTGCTCGCTGAAAAATGTGCCTACATGATATAAAAGTTTATAAAACATATATATCAACATTTTTATGAACTCTTGCTGTAAGCTGGGAGATAGTTAATGAGAGCAACAAACATGATTTACAAATTTTATAACTTTACCTAAAAAGAAATAATTGATATTTTAAATGTGGTGGCTGGATTAGTTAACATAACAACCTAAGAAAAGTCTATGTAGAACAGAGACTAATAAAAAGAACAGCCAAAGCAAGATCTGAATAGTAAGGAAGTAAAATTGGTAAGACTAATATAACTTCCAGACAAAGTGAACATGTAGAATGTTAGACGTAAGATAAGAGGCATTGGCTTCAGCAAAACAACAACTCTTTTCTTTATTACCTGTCAACATAGCATTTGGTATCTGCTTCATGAACATAATAGTAAGAGAGCTGGGTCTCCATACAATATTCCATCTGTTTTATTAAAGTCATATACATATCCATGGCAACTACATATTTTCAGTTTAAAGTTGTTTGCAATTCTATCACTGCTATAGAAATCACATGTCAAATCATTGAATCGTTGAAAATAGTATGAAAAAGAGAAATAATACAATATGCAAATACTGTAGCTAATGGGAAGTATTCAGTTAGACATGCATTCGTTTGTGAAGAGGGATGACAGGTCTGCTAACTACGCATTTTTCACGCCTCCACTATCCATTTATCTGGACTACATCTTGGTGTTTAATAAAAGTCTTCTTGGGGGAATTAAAAAAATTCCAAACCCACCCTTTTTTAACCCCTTTTCAAACACAAGGTCCCGGGGGCCCTTTTGGGCCCCTTTCCCAAACCGGAAACGGGGCGGGAATAAACCCGGGCAGGGGGGGGCCAACCCACCAAAATTAAAATCATTTCATGTCTTTTTTGTTTGGGGCCCCTCCTTGGGGCACTATAACAATACAAGACTTTTAAAAAAATAAAAAAATGAAAAACCCCATTAGTGATAAATAATTTTCCCCAGAGTGGATAAAAAAAATTTTAAATAAAAGGGGGTTCTAATTGATAACAACCAGGTGTTTGGGGGTGGGGGTGGGGGGGCCCATTTTGGCTCTCCATTTTTGGTTTAGTGTTGTTTTTTGAATTAAGTGTTGAATAGTCGGCAAAAAATTTTTTCAGTAGTTACTTTTTGAAAAAGAAACATCCCCCTTTAAAATTATCATTCATTCTCAAAAGTGCTTAAACGTTTGGGTTTTTTTAATAATCTATAAAACTTCTTTCTTTCCCCCGGTTTGTCATGAAAATAATGGAAATTTTTAATCAATTTTTGGTCAAATAAATTAAGTATATTTACTTTTACTAAATACAAAAAAAGGGTTTAAAAAATAAGATACATTTTTAGTTTTTTTTTTATATACCTTTGGATGGGTTCCAAAGGTATTTTGGGACAAATTTGATTTTACAAAACAAGGAAAGCATGACTTCCACTCTAAAAAGTGGCAAGAATATTCAGATAAGGCTTTGTTGGGAAATTAAAAGACTCTTGGCCCAATCTGTTTCCTTTTCCTTTGGTTTGGGTTTTGCAAATTTGAAGGGAAAAATTCAGTGATTTTGGGTATCGGGTTTTCCGGATTTAAAATTTTTCTTTGTTTAAAAGGGGTTTGTCAATTGAAACAATGAAAATAAATAAAAAACCATAAACTGAGATGCCCAAGTTTTGGAAAGGGCCTTTGGCCCACATTTTGAGTTTTTCCGTTCCTGGTGTTTTTTTTAATCAAGTTTAACTGTCCATCTTTCTTCAAAGTAAACATAAAAAACTGAAACAAGCTAAAAAAAATTACCCTACATGATAAAAAAGTTTATAAAACATATATATAAAATTTTTTATGAACTCTTTTAAGCGGGAAAGGGGGTTTTTTTGAGGGGCAAAAAACATGATTTAAAAAATTTCTCTTTCCCAAAAAAATAGTGATATTTTTAAAGGGTGGGGGAAGTTATTAAAAATTTTAAACTGAAAAGATGAATAAAAAAAGGGCCAAGAAAGCAAGATCTGAAAAAGAAAAGGAAGTAAAATTGGAAAGGACAATAAAACCCCAGACAAAGTGAACATGTGGGAAATTTTGGGCGTAAGAAAAAGGGGGCAGGCCAACAAAACAAAAACTCTTTTTTTTTTACCTGTAAAAAGCATTTTGGTTTTGCTTCATGAACAAATAGTAAAGGGGGTTTGGGTCCCCATACAATATTCCATCTTTTTTTAAAAGCCCAATCCCATAACGCCTTTTTTTTAAAGTTTTTTCTTTTTCCTGCTATAGAAATCACATTTTCAAATCATTAAATGGAAAATATAAAAAGAAATAATACAATATAAAAATACGAGCTAAGGGGAAATTAGTTAGACATGCTTTAAAGTTTGTAAAGGGGAAAAAAACGGGTCTCCAAACCCAATTTTTTCCCTTTTCCCTTTCCAAAATTTTTTGGCCCTATTTTGGTTTTTTAAAAAAAAGGGCCTTTTCATTAGTTTATTTTTGTTTAAAGCTGATTGACAAAGAGGAAATTCCAATTTTGGGTCCCTTAGATTAGGTTAAGGGGAAATTGTCAAAATCCCAATTTAAAGGGGCTTCAACCCAAAGTTAAATTTTATTTTTAAAAACCCCCCCCCTCGACATCCCCGGGGTGCCCCCCCTCCCAAAGGGGCCGGAAAGCCCCGTCCTTGCCCCCGATGGCGTTACTTTTGGAAATTCCCCCGCCCCCCCCGGACCTCTCTCCTACCCGTTGTTTTTGGGCTTTGGGGGTTGGTCGGGGCTTCCCCCCCCTTTGGGTCCCTCCTTAAAACCCTCCCCACCCGGGTTGGTTCCTCGGGAAAAGGGTCTGTTTGGGGGCCCCCGGGGGCTTTTGGGAACCGGGGTTTTTCCCTCCCGGGCGAAATAAACTTAAAAGGGGCGTAGGGGTGGATTCCCCGCTGGTTTAAACCCCCGGTTACCTGCGGGGAAAAAATAAACAGTCGGGGCGTTTTGACAGATGTCTGGCCGCTTTTTGGAAAAATTTTCCGAAAGAAAACCCCAAGGCTTTTACTTTTTTGGTTTCCGGTCCCTGGGGGATAGAGGGCAACCCCGGGCATCCCCCGGGGCCTTTCCCTGAAAGCCCCAAAACCCCCATTAAAAATTCATTTTTGGGTTTGACTGGTCGGCTTTTTTTTTTTCCATCTCCCCGGGGGTTAACCCAAATTGTGGGGATCAAAAAACCCGGGGTCTAAATTAAGCCCAAGGTGAGGGTTACCCTGTTTCCCCCAAATTTGGTCCAGGCGTTAATACCCCCCTTTTCCCCCCTTTAAAGAAATTCTGTAAAAAAGGTCCATTTTCTTGGTTCTATCTGTTTTTAAATTTAAAAGATCAAAAAAAAATATATCTCTTTTTGCTTTATCACCGGTAAAACCCCTTTTTCCACCCTCACAGAAATTCCTCAACCAACTTAAAGGGGGTTTCCCCCGGAAACTCTCTTTAAAAGTTTCCCCAATAAAGCACCCCCTTTTTGGGTTTCCCAAATCGGGCCCGGGCGCCCTGTCTCTCTCCCCCGAGCAAAACGGGCTGGGACAGACCCTACTGCGGCGTGGAAGGATAACCCCCATGGTTGTGCCGGCTTAAGGGCTCGCGCTCCAAAACCTAATGCCCAAGGGGCCCGGGCCGGGCCCTCCCCGCGGCGGAAGGATCTTTTTAAAATTAAAGGGTTTTTTTTAAAAGTTTAAAGCTTGGGAGTGCTACTCCCCCTTTAAAAAATCCCAATTTGGTTAAATTTGCGTATTCCCCTTTTTAAAACCTTTGGGGCTTAAAAAAAAACCAACCACGGGTTTTGGATAAAAATGTTCACATATATACGGGGCAAACGGGGACCTCTCCTTTGGGAGAATTTAAAGGGTTTTGGTTTTAAAAAACGGCGGTGGTGCAGAAACCCAACCTAAAAAAAGTATTCTGGGCTCTTGCAGGGGGAAAACCGGTGAAATCCCTACTTTTTCCGGGCTTGACTCTCCTTGAGGTTATTTTTAAAAGGTTTGGGGAAAATAAAAAAGTTATTTTCTTTTTCTCTAAAATTTGGCCCTTTGTTTTAAAGGGCAGACTCCGGGGAAATTACGTTAACTTGTTTTAAATTCATTCTTTTTAAACTAAATGAAATTTTATTTTAATCAGAAAAAGAAATTTAAAAATGGGGTGATTTTAGGCGTGTGGGTAATATAATGAAGTTATTTTTAAAAAGCTTACACCGGCGACAGTTTTCCCCGCGTGTGTTTTAGGATTTGCTGCGGTCGGTGATGAATTTTATTTTTTGCTCAGCTCTTTTTCTATCCCCTTGGGCCCTTTTTGACAAAGGCTTCAAAATTTTTAACTTTTGCATTTGGGAGATTTAAAAGCGGTTTTTCCCCCCCAGTTTTTGGCCCTTTTTACACTTTTACAAAATTTTGATTTTTTCTTCTACTAAAAAACTAAAAATTATTTCTTTTGCCGGATGATAATTAGAAATTTTTACTTTTTTTTAATTTAAAAAAGTTAAAAATTTAAAAAAACCCCAATTATGATTTTTTTTTGTCTTTTAAAAGGGGCCCCGGGGGGTGCCCATTTTCCCCCCTTTATACTTTTGCCTTTAGAAAAACCCTTGTATTTCTTCCCAAAAATATTTTAAATCCAATTCCTACCCGGGTAATTAGACAAACTCCATGAAAAGGAAAATTATGGGTCAATAGACTTTTGTAAATTAAAAAAAAAAAGTGTAAAACACTCCCCCAGACCTCCTTGCCTTTGGTTGGATTTTTTTTAAATTTAAAAAGAGTTTTTAAAGATTAGCAGGGCTTGAGATAACAAATTTTCCCTTTTAAAATCCCCTTGTTAAAATAATATCAGTATTTCCCCTTTTTTAAACCCGCATTTGAGGCGTCAAAAAAATCTAGCCTGGACGGTTGGAAAGATACCAAAAATTTCACATATATATAAGGCTTAACCGGGGGAAACCTCTCCTTTGGGAGAATTTTCCCGGGGTTGGCTTTAAACCCCGGGGCCCGGGTTGGTTGCGGTAGCCCCCCCAAAAAAAAATTATTCTGAACTATTTTCAGAGGCCCCGGGGGGTAGAAATGCCTACTTTTTGGCCTCTTTGCGGGCACCTTTTTTTAAAAGGTTGGATAAAAAACGGAAAATTCTCTTTTGGGGGCAGGTTGAGACACAGAAAGTAAAGTCGGGGTTTTAAAAAAGCACCCCAGTGGGAATGACTCTGGGGTTCCCTTAAAACAACTGGGGCCCCCCGTTTGACACCCACCTCCCGGGTTTCCCCCCAAAAACTCCCCCCGGATGGTAGGATTGGTTCCTGTGTTTGGTGGGATTGGCCCCAAACAGCCCCCGTGCCCCGGGCCAGTTGAGGTTGAAATGGATGGATAGGTTTTAGGGGCCAAAATTAAAAATTGCCTTTTAAATTTTAAAATTTTACCTAAAAAGTCAAACATTTCCCCTATTCAAAAAGGGCTTTTAAATATTGGGTTGGGAATATGAACTAGACTGAAAAGGGATTGTCCCAAAAGGGGGTAAATAAAGTAAAAACCACATAAAAAAATTGGGTGATTAAAATTTTTGAAAAACTTTTGGTATAAAACTTTTTAAAAAAAAATAAAAAAGTTTTTTTTGACGTAAAGTTTTGGAATAGTCTGAATGTTTTTAAAAAGGGGTTCTTTTAAAATAAAACTTAAAAGGAAATTAAAATATTAAATCGAATAAAAAAGAAGTATCATTTAATGTAAATTTAGGGTTAAGTATTATCAAGCCCCGGTATCTAATAAGGTTTTTTAATTTAGTTATAAACAAAAGATTTGTTGGCATTTTTTTTGGGAAATGAACAATAGTCGATAGAGTTTTAAAGAATTAAAATTTAAGGGCGGGGCCCAAAAGGTGTCCCCGGATCTCTGTTTTTTTTTAAACCCTTTTTTGAAAAAATTTCCCGGTTGGGGAAATTACCCCCCCTATTTTAAAAAGGGAACTTTTCCGACATGCTAACTAAATGGATATAACCCTAAGATATTTTGGGAAATATGACCCTGGCGTCCCCCACCATGATTCTAAACCAACTGGGGGTTTCACTTCATTGTAAATTTTTAAGGTCCCTATGGATTTTGGGGAAAGGACATTTTAAAAGATTCTTTTAATCTTTTTCAAAAGGCCCCATATTTTTGGAGGGAATCGGCGCCTGGGCCCGCAAGTTAACAGCCCTTAGGAGATAAAAAAATTTTCCTTTCCCCGGGTTTTCAAATGGGGGGATAGAGGGAGTGCGTGGTTTGAATTACTATTCACAACAACCCCCCCGGGAACCCCCGGGTTTTTATCCGGTACCTTTCACTGGGGGGTAAGAGACATCCATAAAAGGGGTTTTGCGGATTTAAAATTGGCCAAATAGGGGGGTGGGGGCGGGGGGGCTTTTCAAAGGTTAAAAGCTTTTTTCAACGGCGTGTTTGGGGTTAACAATCAGCATTTTTCCTATGTTCCGGTTGGCCCGGGGTCTCGGAGGGGGCCCCTTCGGGGGCCCGTTTTGCCCGGGGTTTCTTTCCCGACGGGGGGTACCCCGCTAACCCCCTACCGCGGGGCCCACCCGGGCCGGATTATCCCTTAACCTCCCCGATCTGGGGGCCCGGGAACCCCCAGGTATCTCCTCTGGTGACCCTATTTGGTTGGATGGTAGGGGAACCGGAAATTTTCCTTTTTTGCCCCCCTGCCCCTGATTTTCCCAGGGTTCCCGGGGCCCCTGGGGAGAAAACCCAAACCCCGGGGGTTTACGGGGGCCGAACCGGCAAAACCGGCTTTGGGAAACCCCTATACCCAAAAGGGATTATCCGGGCAGGGCCCCTTAGAAACCAGGAAAAACCCTGGGGAAATTTTTGAAAAGGCTCGAGCTGGGCAAAAGTGTTGGATGGTGGCTCTCCCCGGTTTTGGAAAAAGGATCAGCCCCCAAAAGTACTGGCGGGGATTTTTCCCGGCCCGGCCCAAAGGGGAACCCACCCAAGTCAAATTTTGGGGACTTTTCTCAGCAGCTGGCGTGTCTTTTTCCATCCGTGGCTCAGGCCCTTTAAAGGGTTTCCGGGAACCTTTTACATCTTTCCCTTTTTTAAAACCCTTTTGGCCAAAATGCGCGATGATAAAAAAATAAACATTCTTTTTAAACCCGATGTAAACCTTTCCCCCCCCAAAAACCGTGATTTTTTTCAAAAATGAGAATACCCGGGGGCATTTTTAAATGCCATTTTTTGGCCCTAAAATAGTTTTGGGGTGGAGTTTTAAAGATTTTACCAGGTATACGAACGGGGAAAAAATCGATGAAAGTCTGAACGGGAATTTCCCGGTGGGCCCCATTTTTTAAAACTTTTAAACCCGGCTTTTTGGTTGGGTAATGTTTGGTGGTTTGGGTAAAACCTCTAATTTTTAAATTTTTTTGAAAATGATCAAAAAGGGCCCTTTTGTTTTAAAAAACCCAAAATTTTTTTCCCCTTTTGGGGAGGGGTTGGGTCTTTGGGCGTTTTTATTTTTGGGCTCCGCCCCCCGGTGTTTGGGGTTAATTAAACTTCAAAGGAATTTTTTTTGGTGGTGTCTTTAAAAAATGGTAAAATTTGGCAAAAAAACCAAAAGGTCCGGGGTTATGGTTTTTGGAATGGTAATACAGAACACCCGCCCCTTTTCTTTCCCTACCCCATTTAAAAAACCGGGAGTTGAATTTTGGAACATCATGTCCTATGACGGTTTCCCCCCTGGACCCAAAAGGGTCCAACCCGGACCATTACGGTAAAAGATTAAAAAATCTTTGCAGTGTCCATTACAAGATCCATAGCACCCCAGTTTTGAAATGAAGGGGAAGACCCCCTTTGGTTTGGGCGAATCGGGAGGGGTTAAACCTAGGGGGCAAATTTTTTCTGGAATTTATTTTTTGGAGCCCCGGGGCCCGTTCATTTTTTAACATTTGGTGGTATTTTTTCCCTGACCAGGGGTTCTTGTCAAAAAATTAAAATAAAAAGAAGGGGGAAATCTTTGTCAAACCCCCATTTCCCAATTTTTTAAAGCTCCCATGGGGTATTTTTCATTTAAAAAATCCAACAATCATTTTATTTTTAATAAATTTTAAATAAACCTTTAAAAAATTTGGTTTTAACCGGATACAAAAACCTTTTTTTTTAAAATGTTCTAGAAATTTAATGCGCATTTAAAAAACCTTTTTTAAAGCATTTTAACCAATGGCCCATTTTAAAATTTTTTAAACGGCCCGGCCGCACAGTTCATATTCACAAACCCCTTTCCCAGTCGGAAATGGCCGACCTTTAATAACCCCTTTTCTTTGGCCTGCAAAGCCTCCTAACCTGCTGGCGAAACGTCCCCCGGTTCCTTGTTGGGCAGGGAAATCCTGAGCGGGAAAGCCAGCCCCGGCCCGGGGCGCACAAACACAGGTCAAAATCCCCAAATGCACGGAACGGACTTGGGGGCGCGGGGGCGGGAGGCCGCAAACCCCGCGGGGGGGCCAGGCGAACCCCGGGGCTCCCAACTTGAAGGCCGGCGCTACCCCAAACCGTCATATTTAAACAATGTTTTCCCCCCCAAATCTTTTAATCCTTTGGGAAATGCCCACATAGATGACAGTTTGTAAATACATAGAACTTGGGGCTAAATTTAAATTTGCAGTGAGCTTAGGGTTTTATCGGTCCAAAATTTTTTAATCTCTGTGACCCTTGGGATTTGTACATTTTAGTTTTACCTTTTTATCTTTGGATTTGGGGTGGGGTCAATGTTTTTATTTTGGAAAAATAATGTCTAAATAACTCTCTTTTCCCCCGACCTTTATCCCTCACAAACCCCCCGGTCCTTGGTTTTTTATTCAAAAAGATTCGGGGGCCCTTTTTGGCCCCTTGGAATCCCAGTTTCTTCGTCCCCCCACCCTGAAAACCACTTTTAAAAACCAAAGAGCTTTTCACAAACAGAGGGAAAACAGTTTTCAATACCGTCCTATTTACCCTTTTGGGCCCAAAAAGAAAGAATTTTTCACGGTTTTTGTAAAATTTTTTAAACCCTTTTGTAAACATATAAAAACAGTAGATATGTGAAAATTTTTCACTAAAACATTTTACATCCTGGTTGGCTTGCTTTCCCCAAAAAACCCAATCCCCAACCCTGTTTGTACGGTTATAACCCCTATAACCATTCTTATTTTCGGGGGGTCATAACGGATTTAAAATGGAAGGCTATTACCCAAACATTTACCAAAATTTTTTAAAAAATTTTTTTTAAAAAGCTACCAAAGTGGAAACCTTTTTTGGTGAAAAAACTGTTTTTTAAAATTAAAGGGCCAACAAAATAACTTTTTTTTTCTAATCATCATTTTTAAAAAGCTTGAAAAAAATAAAAAAGGCTAAAAAACAATTTATAACTGGAACATCGGTTTTAAGGCTGGGAAAAAAAGGGGAAACTAACCAGCTTAAAATGAAAAGGGTTTTACAAAATAAAATACACGGGGGCTCTCAAACGAAAATTTGGCCCCCCAAGGGAAAGAAGAAAATAACAAAAAAGGGGCTGAAGATTTAAAAAAAAAAAAAAATTTTAAAATATGAAAAAAACATCTTTGAACCAAACAAAATTTCTTGGGACCCTAATTTCAGAAAAAAAAACATAGAGATAGATAAATTTTGATACAAAATAGGTATAATAAAATATCAAAAAAAGGGGTTCCTTTAGGGAAAAAACGTTTTTCATGATTACAAAGAACAGCCATTTGGAAAAAAAAAATCCCCTTACATTTTTTTTGGGAAGGGAGAAATTTGGGGCGGGGGGTCAAAAGGGATATCAGATGTCTCCAATTTCCCCTTTTGGGACTTTTTTTGGGAACCCAATTTTCATTTAAAAGGTTTCAGAAATTAAATTCTTTTGCTTTGTTTAGGGTGGATGTGTCAGAAGGCACTGATCTTCCCAAAAAACAATCAGGAAAACCTTTTGGGGAAAAAAGGGCGAACTCTTTTTGGGAAAATGGATTTTTTTTTATAATTTTTAAAATGGGGCCTTTAAAAAATGCTTTTTAATTTTTTTTCATGTTAAAAAGGTTTATTTTTTCTTGGCTACTGAAAATGTATTTTTTCACTAAGGCCTTTTGTGTTTTTAAAATTTTCCCCCAAAATTGATCATTTGGTTTTTAAAAATAATTAATTTGCCCCGTACTTTTGGGGGGTTTTGGGTCCCCTTCACGGGGGTCCCCTAACCTTGAGCTAAAGCTGCTGATTTTAAAACATGATTTTAGTTCTATGAACTTGGAGGGGCAAAACGGCTACTTACATCCCTGACTATAGTTAAACCAGCACACCTCATGGCCTCCTGTGCATTCTTATAAATCTGCTTAAAGCACAAGTGTATTTACAGAGTTTTCCTTTGTCCAAAGGCTCCTAGGTGATAGAAATGAGCTAAGCAAAACACTAAAATCACTGATCGCAGCAAATCCTAAAACACACGTGGAATCTGTCTCTCTTGTGCGGTGTGGGGTTACTTTTTAAAAATAACTTCATTATATTATACATACAAAATGAATAACCAAACATGTTATATATAGTGTAAGGGACGGCAGGTATGGGCCGGCATCTCGACATGTACAGGACCTTGTTCATTAGCCTGGGTACAAGCCCCTATTAAACCTGAGGCCACAGAAGAATTGGAGAGCTTTTACAGGCAGAAATGTTAAAAAGAGACACAAGGCGTTTGTAGCACGAGACTGCTCCATGTCTTTAAAGGTGATAAATCAAAGTTTAGGTTTGTACATGACATAATCCTAACAAATTCCTGAGACTACCATCCGGTGAGCTCTCTGAGGGTCACCCAGCAGGGGTGGGTGCTCAAAGCAGGCGGGCTCAGTTGTTTGCAAGCGAACTCACAGAGTCATTCCCTCGACTGGGGTGCTTGCAAAGCCTGACTTTACTTTCTGTGTCTCTAACCCGGCTGTCCAAATGAGAGTTTATAAAGCAAAAATGTTTTGTTATCTCAACCTTTTAAAAACAGGCGGCTCCGTACAGAGAGAGGCCGTTTCGAAAGAGTAGGCATTTCACCACCGGGTCCCTTCTGCAAGTAGTTCAGAATACTTTTATTAGGTCAGAGTTACTGCACCACCGGCCTGCTTTAAAGCCACTCCTGAATATTCTCAATGGAGAGGGTCCCTAAGGTTAAGCTCTGTATATATGTGAACATTTTGGTATCTCACTACCAATCAGTCCAGGCTAGATTTTTTAGACGTCTCAAACGTGATTTAAAAGGGAACTACTGCATATTATTTAACTATGTGTGATTTTTAAAGGGGTGAACTAGTAGTTATCTCAAGCTTTACAAGCTAATCTTTAAAAATCCCTTAACTTTAAAAGATCCTTCCGTCATGGGCAGAGGGTCTGTGTGGTCTCGAGCCCGCTGACATATGGGGGTAGGGGAGTTTACCGACAGCTGCGGACAAGCGGCCGAACTCGCAGGGGCTCACAACTATGCGAAGGCGATCGCGCTCCACGCTGCAGCAGGGTCTGTCTCAGCCCGTGTCTGCGCTCTGAGAGAGAGAGACAGAGCACACAGGCCTGATTGCAAGGGGGTCTGCTAAAGCGCGCTGCTTCATTGCTAAGAATGTTTTTTACTGCAGAGTCTGTCACTGGGAACCTGATTCAATGTTGGTTGAGGAATTTCTGTGAGATGGAAAAGGATTGACCTGTAAGTGATAAAGCAAAGATGAGATAGATATTATTATTATTCATATTAAAATCATAGATAAAACCGAAGAAAATGATTTGCTTTTTAATACAGCACTTTCAGAGGTGGCTGTGAAATGGTGGGGAGACCGGCCGCTAGGTGCGGCCTGACTGGAGGGCCCAGAAACAGGGTGCGATCACGCTGACTGACTCAGACCGTGTCTTTGATCTCACAATTTCTTATCTGTGTGAGATGGAAAAAAAAGCAGCTTGACTTAGTTTGAAGTAAAGATGAGATGTTTTAATGGTGTGCTCATCTTAAAATCGCAGATAGAACAAAATGCTTGGCTCTTTATAGGGCCTTTTCAGAACTGGCCGGTAAGTATCGGGGGACTGGGAGGTCTGGGGATGCCGTCTGTCAGGTGCTGCCTTGGGCCCAGAGGCCGAGGCAGTCCCTTTAGGACGTCAGGGTACAGAACATCATCGGGTCGGTGCTGGGGCGACTTTGGGCTGGTCTGAACCGGTCAGGACAGGCCCCGGGCCTGTCTGGGCTTGTGCCAGAGAAAGGGCAGTGGCCGAGGCAGCCCCCGGGCATGTCTGAGCTGTTCAGGACAGGCCTCGGGCATGCCTGAGCTGTTCACGACATGCCCTGGGCATGTCCGAGCTTGTCGAGGTAAAAGCTGTAACTGCGCCGGGCTTGTCTTTCGGAGAGAGGGGCTGCGGGTTCAAACAGCGTCAGACATCCGTCAAACGGCCCTTGACAGTTTATTTCACCCGGCAGGTCCAATCCGGGTTCAATCAGCGGTCAGGCCTCCGTCAAACGGACCCTTGACAGTTTATGGAACCAATCAGGGGCCAGGGGAGGGTTCAAGGAGCATTCGGGGCGGGGACGGGAAGCCCTGGACCAATCCGAAACCGGGGGATGGTGCCAACGGGCGGAGAGAGGTCACGCGGGGGCGGGGAATTCGACGGCGTGATGTCATCAGGAGACGGAGCGGGACTTCGGTCTTGCGTCAGCGGCTGCACTTCCGGTGTGACGTCAGAGGGGGCGGGCTTAAAAGTCGTTAATCATTATGATTGACAGCTCTAATTGCGATTTTGACACTTGCCGCCCACCTATAACTACTTAGTGCATCCATTTTCCATTCTGTTATGTTGGGTTGGGTAGGATTCTTCAAGTTGAACAAGATAGGATAATGTGCTAATAATGTAGTTATCACAATAGACTATTTGCTAAGCAATAATGTTGCACCATATGTTATTATTAGAAAACATGAAAGTGTATTGGTGATATTTGTGATTCCAACACTGTGGGATTAAATAAGAGAAGAGTTTATTACAATCAGATCTCAGCAGGTGATATTTCTAAAATATGTGATCCAAAACAATAGTTAAAACTGTATCCTCACATTTAAAGGGACTTGGATTCAACTACTGAAACTTTCACTATCCTAGTGGAGTTTGTACTTTTCTCTAGTGTTTTCTTGGTTCTTCTACAGCTTTACTTCCACATATGAGATTAAGTTGACTGATAACTCTATATTTGTCCTGGTACACTTTATATGATCGATTCCTGCTTTTCACTCCAGGTTTTTTATACCATTATATGGTTTTCCCAACCACATAAAGGACTAAAAAGATGCAAAAAAGACATGGATTGGTAATTCAGATAACTTTTAGACCTCTAAAATCTCTGCACACAGACATGTGGGTACATCTCAGAGAGTTGTTAACGGTTGCTGAGTTCCTGCATCTTTATTATTCCGAGACTTCTTTCTTTTTTTTTAAATGGATGTCGCAGGGGCAACATTTTGAGTTTCCCAATATGCTTTTAGAGACAGCATAGGAGCACATATGCAGATCATGACTGTAAAGTCTTGTAAAATGTAATAAACCTTATGGCCCCGTCAAACTTAGAATGAGAATTAACCTTGCATGTACTGTATGACTCAATATCAGCAATTGTTTATTGCTCCTCTGACCAAGATCACTATATTTTTGTAGCTCATCTAATTTTTGACCCCTTTTTTATATTCTTGACCAAGAGTTTGCCACTTCTACATTTTCTGATCTTTTTAGCTCAATGCAATGTTCTCTGCAGACCTTCTGTCTGTATTCAACACCAGCCCAGGACCACATTTGGGCTCAAGAAGACCATTTGAAATCTCCCCTCCCTCCTCCATTGTCCCTTTAGCCTTGATTCCCAATCCACTCTCAAAGGACTAGACTACTCAAAATTGGCCTGACCACATAAGACAGAGCAGGAGGTCACGAACACTGTGATTCTCCTTATTTAAAAGGTTAGAATTCACTCTAACCCTATATTTACAGTATCTCAGTCCTGCACAGCACACAGTGCTCCCACACCAATCACCCTTAAGTTATGGGTCTTAAAAAGTCCAGGGGCTGCCTTTCTTCTCTCCGTCGCTGGAATTTCGTCCTACTCCAGCACCCGACTCTCACTCCCCGACTGTAGGAAGGCAACCCACTTTATAGTCACCTGGACGTGCTCCAGGTGCTCGTTGATGTCCAATTGGTGGCATGAGCACCCGGAAGCACTCCAGATATCCCTGGAAGGTCCTTCCTCCACCTTCCCAGGTGTGGCGGAAGTACAGATCTCCTGGGCTCCACGATGCTTGGGCGCCCTGGTGGTAGCCACAGGCTAATTGGGTTAGGGCCTCCTTGCTCCGTCCCCGTGGTCCCCTCATTATTCAAGCCGGATGCCGGAGGACATATAGACTGCCTCCAGGTCCTTCCAGGTGTCCTGGCTGGGTCTGGCCACAAGCCTCTTGCCACACTGCCTCTCTGTCAGCGGAGACCCATAGGGTGCAGCGACCCATCCTGTGAGGGCAAGCCTCCCACGAAGCGGGTCTGATTCGATTTCGTTCAGAGTCCGGTCCTGCAAAAGACAAACCGAAAACAGGCAGAGATGTTGCCCTGATGCCACGGCCTGACGTCTTTCATCTTTCCAAACAGGCAAAGCTCCCCCCATCAGCCGGCACCCTGGCAGCCGAAACCTCGGCACCTCTCCACAGCCTTCATGCCCCCTTCCACAGGATGTCCAACAGGACTGCTCGCACTCCCGTCTTCCCCACTGATTTCAGGGTTAAAGACAAAAGTCCTGCACAGCACACAGTGCTCCTACACCAATGACCCACAAATTACGGACCTTTAAATGCCCGTGGGCTGCTTTTCTTCTCTCTGTCGCTGGGGCTTCGTCCTACTCCAGCACCCGACTCTCGCTCCCCGACCGTAGGAAGGTGGCCCCCTTTATAGTCACCTGGACGTGCTCCAGGAGCTCATTGATGTCATTCCAGTGGCACTTCCTGGTGTGGCGGAAGTGCTGCATGAGCACCCAGAAGCACTCCAGGCATCCCTGGAAGGTCCTTCCTCAACCTTTCCAGGTTTGGCGGAAGTGCAGATCTCCCAGGCTCCACGATGCTCGGGGAGCCCCCTGTTGGTGGCCATGGGCCCCAATGTGTTTAAGCCTTCTTGCTCCATCCCCGTGGTACCCTCATTATCCAGGGTGGTTGCCCCCTCATGGCCCGGGGACGCATAGACAGCCACACTTGTCTACTGTAATCAAATGAGGAGTCCGAAACAGTATGTTAATAGTTATGTTTTGCTATTGTTAGTGAAGTATTTCTATCTAAAATACCCAAATACTGCAGACATGTGTGAAATGTTTTGCAATTGTCACCTTCAAAGAGCCAGACATATGGTGGCTGTGGGCAATTGTGTCCAGAGAGAAATACAAGCTGAGTTTTAAGATCTCCATGAGATCTAGCAAGAAGTTGCAATCTAGGAAATGAGCAAATTGAAGGTTTGGGAAAATGGAGTAGAATGATAAAAAGGATCAAAATATAGTGAGAGTAAATAGGTCTGAAAACAACAGGTCAAAAAACCTAACAAAAATTAACAACATTGCCAAAAACATCCTAACACTAAAGTTTTCATACACTGTACAGTAAGCGACTATTAGCTTTTACTAATTATAGTAAAATAGATAAGAGATATGAGAATTACATCTAATGTTGTCTTTTATAAGCCAGACAATGGTGGAAAAAAGTCATGCTATCTCTGTGTAATATCAAAGCTATACACAGCGAAAGTAAAACAATGTGGGTGTTTGTAGCTTTGATAAGTACACTAGTTCAAATACTAAAATGCAGTTACTTTATCGCCCTGCAGGTATACAGTGGAGTTTGGACCTTATCAGTTTGTTTTCAAAATGCTACTGAAATACAGCTGAACTGGTTAGGAATTAATAGGTGACATGCCACTGCTGTACTGGTAAACGTTGGTTTAGAATGTGAAAGAGTGAACAAAACAGACAAGCAGTATTTTGCAGGTATTGTGGAAGCCAGCCCCCGGAGACAGACAGACAGACAGACAGCAGAATGTCCAAAACACACTCCTCCAAATAATCCACAGCACCACAATGCCTTATCACCAACAGTCTTGTCTCTTTCTCTTTCACTCTCTCTGTGACCTCCACTCCCCTCCTCACAAGCTCCGTCTCCTTTCTCCCAACACCAGATTGTCTACTAGAGGGAGGTGGCCCCTTTTATAATGACCCAGATGGGCTCCAAGTGCTCCATCTGACGACACTTCCTGGTGTGGTTGAAGTGTCAGGAGAGCACCTGGAAGCACTCCTGGTGCCCCAGGGATTTGTTCCAGTAGCACTTCCTGGTGTGGCAGAAGTGCTGCCATCCAGGGTTCCATAAACGTCTGGGCGCCCCCTAGCTGTGGCCAAGTCCTCCCATAGGGATGAGCTTCCCAGCTCCTTTCCAGTGGCCCCCAAGCAGACCTGGGCGGCTGCCCTCTAGTGGCCCAGGGGAGGTATCATCCTTCTCGTGGACTGTCCAGGTGTCTGGCACAGTATATAAATTCTAAATTGAAAAAACAACGACAAAATATTTCTGCTATTTTTTGTATTTCCTTTTCCATTTTCATTTTCACCATCTCAGTGAAACCCTTTTAGTATAAGCTGCAGTTTTCCACATGATAATAGCTGATGGGCTATAGAACGTTGTATTAATACATACTTAAGCAAAAAAAAATCTATCCCAGGAAAATGCAGTTGGAGATTTCACCAGATTTAACCAAGGGAACATTATGAATCTATAATAAAATTTCCTACTAATTTTCAGATTTCACTATATCTACAAACAAGACGTGTCTTGTCTTGGTAAAAATGACTGCCTGAGACTATTGCTCTCCCTCACAGATGGATATTTCAATTGTTAAGGTCTCTATAGATAATAAAGTCAAAATACCAGCTATTTAAATGGATCAGATTAGCCTAGGAGCTACAAGGGCAGAATTGAAAGATTCATCTGCAAGCACAGTATTCAGAGACTTTGCACAGTCACCATTTAAAAGAGGATAATGTTTATTCTACCAATTCAGAAAGCAAAGCAGTCTGAGTTAACACTAGAATCCCTGAAGCCTATGAAAAAACTTGTAATCCTGGCCCACCTTAAATTCCTTTGCACTTCTCCTCATCAGCATCTTTTGTTTTGTAAATATGTCGATCAGCACAAGCAGCCTACTGTCCCATCACCCCCTTGATGGAGCTCAACTTGAGCAGCTCAACCCAAGCTCCCAGCTCAACCCAAGTCTCCTTATCTGCAGGGGTGCCTGGAGTTATATAGGGTAAATAATATAGTATATCATATAATAATATAGTATATTAAAATATAGTATATCGAGAGGAGTCAGATGAGGTGGCTCGGGCATCTGAACAGGATGCCTCCTGGGCCCCCTGGTGAGGTGTTCGGCACGCGTCCAAACGGGAGGAGGCCCGGGAAGACCCAGGAAACGCTGGAGGGACTATGTATCTTGGCTGGCCTGGGAACACCTTGGGATTCCCCCAGAACAGCTAGAAGAAGTGGCCAGGGAAAGGGGAGTCTGGGCATCTCTGCTGAAGCTGCTGCCCGCGACCTGATCTCGGATAAGCGGAAGGTGATGGATGGATATCATTATTTGGAACATGTGCATTTCATGTGTGTTCCATGTCTGCAAAGATCTGGGTAAGTGTAGGATGAAAGGAAACGCTGAACACATACCTAAAGCAGAAACTTTTTTCATGTTGTACTAATAATGATGTGAAGTGTATAAAGTGTGAAGACTTTAGTCCAAATATCAAATAAACAAGTGTGCTTTGTTAACCTCGCCCCGGACACAGACAGGCAGACACGTTAATGTCACCCACAATCACTGGTTTATTTTCCATTATTACAAAGCTACACACTACTCCACAATACCCCTCTCAGTCCAGGCCACTCCAATGCCTTCTCTTTTCTTCTTCTCTTTTTCTCTCTCTCTCTCTTTCTTTCTCTCTCTTTTCTTCTGACCGCCTCCTTCCTCCTCTAGACGTTGCCACTCTTCCACCCGACTCTTGTCAATGACTGGAAGGAGGCGGCCCCTTAAATGGGAACCCAGATGGGCTCCAGCTGCTTCCCGGCAATCAGTCCTGACCACACCCCAGTGTGGCGGAAGTGCTAGCTCGCACCCGAAGCCATCCGGGTGTCCCCTGTCGTCTTCCCCAGCCCTTCATGGTGTGGCGGAAGTGCTGGGCTCCCGGGATATTCAGGCACTGGGGCACCGCCTGGCGGTGGCCACGGGTCCCTACAGGGCTGGGCTTCCAAGCCCTCTACCCGAGGCCTCCAGTATAACCAGGACGGGCGCCCCCTCTCGGTCTGGAAGAGACACAAGCCCTCCTCTGGTCCTCCTGGGCATCCCGGCTGGGCTCCAGCCCCGGCCGGGGACCACACGGGATATACGGCATCGGGCACCGCCTGGCGGTGGCCACGGGTCCCTACAGGGCTGGGCTTCCAAGCCCTGTACCCGAGGCTCCCAGCATAACCAGGACGGACTCCCCCTCTCGGTCTGGAGGAGGTGAAAAAAAAAATCAATTAATTTACATGTTGTCAATGAGTTACAAATCCAAGCTTAAATGCCAATCGACAGAAAACTGATACATGTTCCTAGATAGTACAGAGGTATGAGTTGCTGCCTTATAACTGATTTGCTGATTTCTGCCCACATACTACAGTGGTAAAGCATCAGTATCCGCAAATGTGTCTTTGCTCACACATCTTCAACAAGGCACTTCATGCAGCAAACTTTAGGAAATGGGGCTCCTGTGCAGCCAGAGGTTGTATGTTATTTCTATTTCCATTTTGACTTTTTTATTTATTTATTTTTGTGGTTCATTTTGCAGTCTAGACTTTTAATGGTATTTTCATGCTGCTACTATTTAATTCATTTCACACTCTAGATTTTGAATATTATTTTCTTGTTCTCAGTTTTTAATGTTAAGTTGACGCTGTCAGTTTTTTTTCATTTTATGCTTTCACTTTGTATTATTAATTCCAATTTTTTAATTATTTCATGTTCTCACCTTTTTTTAATTTCATGCTCTCACTTTTTATTGTTAATTTCCACTCTAAATTTTTAATGTTAATTTCACTGTCTCACTTTTTGTTAATCTCACACTTACATTTTAATGTTAACTTCACATTCTCATTTCTTCCTTTTTTTTGTTTTTCCCTTTGGAGCCACCATACATTTTAGATATCTGAAGATACACAGGAAGCTATTTAAGATATCTGAAAAGGTACTAGATTGAATATATCTTGAAATATGCAAGAAAATATTCAGAAATATAATTAAGATATTTTAAAAAGTATTTAAGAAATCTTGAAATTCAATGCTGTTTGAGATATCTAAAATACATTAATTTTATGATATTTAAAAATGGGTCACTGTTCCATTTCAGATATCTTAAAATGTATTTTTTGATGATAACTCGTATATTTTAAAATATCTTTAAAAAAAACACGAAATAGTTTCAAGATAATCTGAATAGGATTTTCATCCATTCATCCATCCATCCATTACCCAACCTGCTATATCCTAACTACAGGGTCATGGGGGTCTGCTGAAGCCAATCCCTGCCAACACAGGGCACAAGGCAGGAAACAAACCCTGGGCAGGGCACCAGCCCACCACAGAGCATTTTCAGATAGCTACAATTTAAGATATTGCAAATACATTTTCAAATATCTCAAAATAACTTCCTGCTCATTTCGAAAAATCTAAAATTCATTTCAAGATAACCATGAAGTCCAGCTGAAACAACAGGAAATTTTACAGGAAGTGAATTTGGGATTTGTTGAAATTGGTTTCAAACACCTTAAAGTGTATGCATGGTCAGTTTGAAATGGACAAGCAGTTACTTTGATATATCTGAAAATGTATTTGAGATATTTTGAAATGCATGTAAGATATCTGAAAATGTAGTGCATATATCTTAAAATGTTAAGAAAAATATTGTAAGATATCTAGAAATTACATTAAAATATCTTTAAAAGTAAACTCCATTTTCACATATCTCAAATTCATTTTAGGATATTTCTAAATGTTAATTCATCTTGCTATAAGGATACCTTTTGAATCACCCCTTGTTGTACTATATACTCTTTTAAATATTTATTTGACACTCCACCCTGAAATATGCAAAACTTCAGTTTGATTTGATTATTTCCTATGCAAATTTGGCAACTGCTTAGAAACACCTTGGGAGGAAGTCCAAGTAGATTTAACAGTCCTCTCCTTTTAGTAATTTTTCACTTTTAGTTGGGGATATAGTTTTCCTGTGGGCTGTTAGAATTAATTAGTTACATATACCTTTTTCCATGGGGACATTTAAACTTTACAGAAATCTCATGAGAGGAAAAAAGTATTGTGAGCGCTGGCCGGACACACACAGACGGACAACATAGTTCCACCCAACACACGTTTATTTTCACAATATTTACAATTAGTGCACTCACGAACCCCAGTGCCTCCAGCACCGATTCCCCCAATGTCCAGGCCACATAGTCCTGTGCCTCTCTTTCTCCTGGCCGCCTCCAGTCCTCACTCCAGCTCCGTCCTCTTCCACCCGACTTCCGCTCATGACTGCAGGGAGGTGGCCCCTTTTATAGGAACCCGGATGGGCTCCAGCTGCTTCCCGGCAATCTCCCGCGGACACACCCCCGTGTGGCGGAAGTGCCGGCTGCGCACCCGGAAGCCGTCCGGGTGTCCCCTGTCATCTTCCCCCTGGCACTTCCTGGTGTGGCGGAAGTGCTGGGCTCCCGGGATAATCAGGCACTGGGGCCGCCTGGCGGTGGCCACGGTCCCTACAGGGCTGGGCTTTCAAGCCCTCTACCCGAGGCCTCCAGCATAACCAGGACGGACGCCCCCTCTTGGTCTGGAGGAGGCACAAGCCCTCCTCTGGTCCTCCCTAGGCATCCCGGCCGGGCTCCAGCCCGACCGGGACCACAGTATGTATATTTTATATCACTATAAATCTAAATATTGTCAAGCTTGGGTCACAAAGCTGCACAAGAGAGTACAGTAGGTTTTCCAAGGAGTAATAACTTTATTGCTGTTCCAGCAGTTACAAACACATATCTCTTACAGAGGTGATCAAGCCTCACAAGGAACAGCTGTCATACTTGATGCATTGGCCCCAACTCCTGCTCAAAAGAACACAAAGTCTGCTTTATCAAGGTACAGCTGCTCGGAAGCAGCGGCCAGAGCAGAGGGAGTCTGGGGGAAGAGAGACAGGAGAGTGAGACCTCAGGATAGCAGTAGCTCGGTCTTTTAAATGTTCGATGCCCTCATGTAGCAAGCCAGCAGCTGATCCCGCAAAGAGGAGCTGTAAGAGTGTGTTTGTTTCCAATTGAAAAACTGTTTAAGAGGGTGTTTCTGAAGGGCAGTCGCGTCCCCCTGCAGCAGCAGTCACTAGATAGATAAATAGATAGATAGATAGATAGATAGATAGATAGATAGATAGATAGATAGATAGATAGATAGATAGATAGATAGATAGATAGAAGCAGGGACAGCTAGCAATAACAACAGGGCCACCATTTAAAAAACACATAAACCTTTTGTTGTTTTCCTTAACCCATTCTACAAATATATCATATATGCTCCAATAGTGGCCCCCGGCGTTTATTTGCAAAACTAGCCTCAGCTCGCGGCGCTTAATAGAGACCGGCTGCTATCAGAGACCTGCCATTATTTAAAAAAAAACCTTCAGAACGCAATATTTTTTTTGCGCGTGTTGGTACATGTAGGTACACAAAACTATTGGCGAATATTACAAACAGCTACTTTATTTGAATTTCACATGCTGCCTAAGACTGTTAAAGATAAATGGCAATGTCTTTTTGTACCTTTCGCTGCTATTAAATCGTCAAATCCGCAATGACGGCTTCGTTGTTGTCCAGTTCACTATCGTATTTCTTTTCTTCCAGGTTTGTTTTTGGTCAACCCGGCACAAAAATGAAGCAGTTTTAGAAACCAGTATATCCATATTTCTTATATATGCAACGTGCTGACATGCACATGTATTACACACGCAAAGATACTTACGCTTACAATGTACGCTAGTATGCAAATATCAAAGACCCGGCTACTGTTAGAGACCGGCTACTATTTGGCCATGTCCCCTCTGAAGCCCGGTGCTTATTAGAGACCTGCGACAATAAGAGACTCGGTGTTTATTGGAGCATATACGGTAAATACTTGGGCTAGTATATATATAAATAAAATAACAGTAACGGTGCACTTGGTGTAGGACCTTTTCTCCCAAACTTCTGGCCTGTGCACTACATACATTATAACTTCCCTGTTTTCTTCCTTCAAATTTATACCATTTTAAAATCAGTTGCCATTTCCTTATCCCTTTACATCAGTCTATTTTATATTTTCAAGACATCCTACTTTTAAAGGCATTATATCTTTAGATTATTCTCACTTAACAAACTCTGAGGTAGTGGGTTCAAATTCCATTACTGACACTGAGTGACCATGAGCAAATTACTTTATCAGACTGTGCTCCAACTGGAAAAACAAAAGAAATGTAACAAATCGTAACTCAAACATTGTAAACTGCCTAATAATAAAATCTTTCATTAAATCTTATCAGTTGTTATTATATGAGCTATAGATCCTAATTTGTCTTGTGCCAATTTGAACTTCATCCTGGTTTTTAAATTTCCCTCATTATTTTCCAAAAATCCCAATCATCATTTAACTCCACTGCCAATAATTAATTTCCTCTACTTTACACCTACAATAGAATACAGCACTTTAGTTTAGGGCTATTCCCAAACCCAAAATGTCAGTTTTATGACATGGATATTGCAAGCATATTCATACAAATGTTTTAATGCTGTCCTTTAATTTCAAGCTATAGTCCGACATCAGTCAAGTGCTTTGTTTCCTTCTTATTGTCTTTATCCTATCCATTCACACCTCAACAATTCCTCCTTTTGGAAATACCTAATACTTTGCTACCTCTCTTTAAAAGGATTTATTTTTTATTTTCTTTAGGCACCATTGTAATCAAACTGTTAATTGTCTCTAGGTGGAGATTTCCAAACCACTTATCTTTTCTGCATTGGTGTTCTTCCTTTTTAAACTTGACTTCATTAAAGGACTCAGCTGTATTAAATAATAGTTATTCTACCAGCTTTACCATAATCTTGTGGACATGGATAACCATAACTTGGTGCTTTTAGGCTTGACTTTGATTTGAGGTTATTTTGGAAGAATTAAGTATATAGGATTGGTGAACATTGTTGGTCTGAATGACCTATTTTGTCTTGATTGTCCAAATGTTGAATGTGAAAACTTAGAGTTGAATATTTTGGAAATTTGTTTTTTGGCTTACTAGTCTTATTGTGACAATTATTTTCAGTTACTTTCCAATATAAAATTGATGACAAAAAACAAACAAGACCTAGGAATAGCTTAACATAGAAATACATACTGTACCTTGAAGAAAGAGTTTATATGAAATAAGTTCTGTTGATTCAGATTCGTTATTCAAGACAGATGCAGTATAGATTCCAGTGTCTTCTGTTGTCAGGTTCTTCAAAATCAGAACAAAATCTGATTTTCTGTATTCTGCTTTGAATTTAAAATTGGGAGCCAGTACAATATTATCACCTTGGTATTTCACAATCCGAATCTTACAGTATTCACCAAAACACCATTTGAATTCCTTTAGACTTAATTTTTGTTCCTCTGTCAACATTGGCTGCATCTCAATAACTTTGCCAGTAGGTCTATAGACTTCACAAATTTCAGCAAGACACACTGTGAGAAAAAAAGGAAAAATACTCTTACCAGTTGCAAAGTGTATGAGAGCATCTCCTCATTGACTACAGACACTACAAAAATTCATGCATCTTACACAAAAAAAGAATGTTATAACTTTCAGGTTTGATAATGATATGAAATTTTTTAAATAAACCCCATCTCTTCTGCTTCACTGCATACATTTTATGGCTACAGTCTCAAATTACCAAAATTACTACAGTATATTGCAAAACCTTTCATGTAATTTGTTAGGCGAAGGTATTCTGCAGAATATCTGTGACTTACAGTTCGACGTGCTACCATCTGTACCATTCTACGGTTTCCGCAGACTAGCACTATCACAAGATTTTCCTTTCCTACTAATAAATACAAAGCACCATTGAATTTTTTTTTCAATTTTTAACATGAATAATTTTATTTTGTTAATGAGGTTTGATGTTTGTGGACTTCAGGACATTAATCTATAAGTGAGAACAATTATTTCTTAGGTTGGCTGCAAGTAGTAGCGAAAGGCTGGGGGAAAGAGCTTGCATGGGGAAATACCTCCCCCTGACTTGCTTCAGTGCTATGGATTTGACACATGAAAGCTTAACAATGCTGGGACCCATGGTCACTGCCAGGGGGCATATGTAGAATGGTCCTCCTTTGTAGGGCTGCAGCTGGAAAGAGTTTGTATTACACCTGGAGCACTTCTGGGTGCTCTATAAGAGGGCCGCCTCACTCCTTTCAGGGAGCCAGAGTCGGGAGGTGAGGGACAAAGCTTGCAGGAGGAGGAGTGGAAGTAGACAAGAGACAGACAAGAAGAACAATGAGACTGTGTATTGGAACATATTGTACTATACTGTATAAGGTGGGAAATGAGGAAAAAATGTTGTCTACACTTAACACTAGAATTACCAGAGCCTACAAAAAACTCATAAATCTGGCCCACCTTAAATTCTTTCTCACCTCTCCATCAGCGTCTTTTGTCCTGCAAATATGTCGATAAGCAGCAAGCAGCCTGGTATCCTATCCGCCTGCCCAACGCTGCAGTTCAATTCGCAAAGGAGTTTCTCAGTGCTCAGTGTTTATCTTCGAGTGAAGTGTTGGAGTTTTATAGGATAAAAAAGTAGATCGTCATTTGAAATACGAACATTTCATGCGTGTTCAGTGTCATCAACAATCTATGTAAAAACGTTGTTAACACAGAAACGTTTTTCATGTTTTAGTAATAATTGAGAAAATGCAGACATGAAATGTATAATGTGTGGAGCCTAAAAATACAAATATGAAATAAACACTTTCACAAAAGGTACAAGTATAATAAAACAAGTGCAGTTTTATTCAATTATTTAACCGTAGGAAAAAGAAAGCAGGTTACAGTAGGCGGTTGATACGACAGCTTGTGTGATGCAATGCTAAGAACTGCTGCCTTCCAAACAAGAGGTCACGGTTTTGATATCAGCTGCTTCCCAAATTTACCATTTTCAGTAGTGACCTGCTCTTATTGTTAATATCATACAATAAATACATTTGATTTGCGTCTGTAAACTTATAGTACTTGTCAAAGTTAGTAGGGTTTTTTTTTCAGTTTTTATTCTTTCGCTCACTTTCAAGCTCACGCACAATAAAATATACGTTTGTAACAGCCGCACTACTGACATCCACAATTATTTCCAGTCAAGTACACGTCTTTATCTGAAAACATATGTCCGGTTCTGGGGGGGCAGGGAGGTGTGGGAGCTTGATCGTGAGTGAGAGAATAAAACTGAAATAAAACATGCTAGCACTTGATTAGGAGTCAGCAGTTCTTAGCATTCTAATATGCAAGCTGTCGTATCAACCGCCTACCATAACCTGCTTTCTTTTTTCTTTGGTTATATTCTTGAATAAAAGTGCACTTGTTTTGTTATACTTGTACCTTTTGTGAAAGTGTTCATTTGATATTTGAACTTCAGGCTTCACACCTTATACACATGTCGTAAATATAGGAAGAAAGGTCCTTGGGTATGTGTGTGTGAACTGTTAATGTTTGAATCTGATGATAGTATATAGCGCAGAACTGACCTCTCTGTACTATCCTGTCATCTGCATCTCCTGGAGTTCAAAAAAATACCAACATGCAGCAACATGTAGACACTTGGCAAGATTGGAATAAACAACCAAACGTGGTCACTAACTACAACCACATGAAGGTATGCAAATGAATATAATGTTGCATTACTGCAACCATGTTTTCTGAAATGTACAATACAGGTCATAAAATGAATTACTCCAAATGTCATATATACCTAAGTCTCTTTTTTTATCAGTGTGGCTTTGACATCATGGATCAGAAGGTGCATACTAATTCAGCGTAAGCAGGAACACTCAAGAATAAAAGAATAAAAAAAATTCACATCTACATTCATTCTCATTCACGCACACCACTCACATCCACGTCCACAGTTTTCCCAGTTCCAGTCTTGTTCATGCACAAGATCTGCCATGGTTTTCAAATAAAGAGGGGGTATACAAACCAAGTTTGCTGAATAAAACAAGTTTGCTGAAAATGGCATCAGATTGTGCTTGGTAGGGGATTGTGTGAGACCTTGAACGTGAGTGAGAGAATAAAAACTGAAAAAAACCTGCTAATTTTGAGAAGTACTATAAATTTACAGACACAAATCAAATGTATGTTTTTATTGTATGAAATTAACAATAAGAGCAGCTCACTACTCAAAATGGTAAATTTGGGAAGCAGCTGATATGGAAACCATGACCTCTTGATTGGAAGGCAGCAGTTCTTAGCATTGTACCACGCAAGCTGTCGTATCAACAGCCTACCGTAACATACTTTCTTTATTCTTCAGTAAAATTTTTGAATAAAAGTGCACTTGTTTTGTTATACTTGTACCTTTTGTGAAAGTGTTTATTTCATATTTGGATTTCAGGCTTCACACATTATACATTTTATGTCTACATTTTGTCAATTATTACTAAAACATGAAAAACATTTCTGTCTTAACGACATTTTAACATAGATTGTTGTTGACACGGAACACATATGAAATGTATGCATTCCAAATGATGATGTACTTTTTAACCCTATAAAGCTCCAGCACTTCACTCAAATATCAACACTGAGCACTGAGAAACTTCTTTTGAATTGAACTGCAGTAGTGAGCGGGGAGATGGGATACCAGACTGCTTGCTGCTTATCAACACATTTACAGGACAAAAGACGCTGATGGAGTGGTGAAAAAGGATTTAAGGTGGGCTGGATTTACGAGTTTTCTCATAGGCTCTGGTAATTCTAGTGTTAATAAAGGTATGCTATGTGCTTGACTTGGGCTCAGTGTCTTTTGTGTCTGGGGTTTGGGGAGCTGTTACACCCCCTGGTGTCCACAAGTGGCAACCCAGATGAGACTTCCTGGCTGTCTGCTGGCAGGAGACCCATTTTAAAAAATATTCTTGTGGTCAACCAGACACACATAGCGTAATCACACACACACTTTAAAATCTTACAGAAGACACCTGCCGAAGTCCTGTCCCGACAAAATCCCATCTGTCCATTACAATATATATATATATATATATATATATATACTAGCAAAATACCCGCGCTTCGCAGCGGAGAAGTAGTGTGTTAAAGAAGCAATGAAAAAGAAAAGGAAACATTTTGAAAATAACGTAACATGATTGTCAATGTAATTGTTTTGTCACTGTTGTGAGTGATGAGTGTTGTTGTCATATATATATATATATATATATATTTACACACACACACATAAACATATATATATACATATCTATACATATACACATATATACATACATATATATATCTACATATATACACATACATATACACACACACATAAATACATACACACATATATATATACATACATACACACACACATATATAAACATATATATACATATACATACATATCTACATATATACACACACAGCTATTTCAGATCAGTGCAATACGCTGCTTGTTAAAACGGATGACTCCGCTCTTACGTGCAAGTCTGTGGATATTATGAACTATCAGTATTTGTTCAAGTTCTATTTAAATTTTAAATAGAAGGAATTTTTATTTAGTCGACAGAAATATCTTTGGTAGGAATGGTAAAACAGACAGGAATAT
The DNA here is from genome assembly GCF_016835505.1 of Polypterus senegalus. NCBI lineage: Eukaryota > Metazoa > Chordata > Cladistia > Polypteriformes > Polypteridae > Polypterus > Polypterus senegalus. The sequence goes on from NC_053171.1 coordinate 58,845,052, forward strand.
TATTCTGAATAAATCAACTCAAACCTTAAACAACTTATAATATTTTGCTCTCCATAAAAATATATCCTGTCTAAATTATACAAGTTAGAAATAAAGTAAACGTTAAAAGAACAAACATTCAAATTTCTTTACTCTTATGTAATTTTATATAAAAATAAACTTAGATTTTAAATATCCCAAAAGATTTTGCTCTCCATAAAAATATATCCTGTCAAAATTATACAAATTCAAATATGAACATGCTGCATAACAAAACCTGGAAATATAAATAAAATGTGTTCCTTTCAGCAATAACAAATCAAATCATTCAGTTGTCTTTGCTCATATGTCATTTTAGAGCTGGACGCCTGGCATCTTTTTGGCCACAGGTTCGTTTCTGTTTGGTGTGAGGTTCTGTGTTGTGGAGATTCTCAGGATGGATTGCAGGTGCTCATCAGTGAGGCGACTCCTGTGTGCTGTTTTGTTAGTCTTTATCACTGAGAAGAGCTTCTCACACAGATATGTGCTACCAAACATGCACAAGGTTCGAGCCGCATGTAGACGGACTTTTTGTTCTTCAAAGTCACCAAAGCGCCGTGCAAACTCTGTGCAGTGCGCTCAGTTTATCAGCAAAGTGCGTATTTGGGAACACCGTAGTGACGACTTGGTTTAACATTACTTGGCAACAGGGAAAGTGGGGCAAGGTGAACTGGTGCATTTGTGTCTCCCATAAAAGCAGCTTCACTTGAAATCACTTTGTGATTGTGCACGGGTAAAACGTCCGCTGAAGTGTCAGATTCTTATTTAATTATGCTGCTTTCTGTATCTTCTGCATTGCATTCAGGTTACCCTGATGTTTTGTCTCATAGTGCCGTCTTAGATTAAATTCTGTAATTACAGCCACATTAGCTCCACAAATGAGACACACGGGTTCAGTAAACATATACTCAGCCTCCCATCGGTTTTAAAGGCTCTATTTTCAGAATCAACTTTTCTCTTCAGCATCGTGTGAGCTAGCTTCGCAATAACTTGCAGCATCATAAGGTAGACTTGATTAACGCGGTAAGTGTTGGCAAGGCAGCTGAAGCGCTGCATTATGGGATCTGTAGTTTATTGTGTTACCAGCGCTTCATATACCCGGCTTTAATAACAATAATACAGTATATAAAATGATCTCGGGCGGATATAATTACGCCGGGCGGATGTGGCCCGCTGCCCTTGAGTTTGACACATATGGACTAAATAGAACTTGAAAAGATATATTTTTCAAATGTGATCGCGCAATTCAGATAGAGTTGACGACTACAGCCTGCATGCCTCAATAAGTCATCCTCCCTCGCTCTTACTTTTTACCGCTCATCTAATGAATACACTGAGTATGGCTTTACCAAAACAATCATTGATGGCGAATAAAGTATCCATTATTCGAGTATGTAGATCGGGATATATATATATATACATATATATATATACCCGATCGCAGCAGAGAAGTAGTGTGTTAAAAAGCTAGAAAAGAAAAGGGAACATTTTAAAAATAACGTAACATGACTGTCAATATACAGTATTTGTTTTGTGAGTGTTACTGAGTGTTGCTGTCATCAAGGATTTGATTATCATTATTTCTTTCAATCAGGTTCGTATTTGTAGGATGTGTTGTGTTCAAGTTACATTCCGTGTTTGTCAATCGCTGTAAAGATGACAGGTTTCATTCATCGATTCGTTTCTTACTGCATCAATAAACAGCTCTTCTTCTTCTTTATCTGAGACCTGACACACTGCATGCACGGGTTTTTTACACTGTCTTCCTTTAGCGGGACATTGACTTTTTCCAACGTGTGCTTTGTTTCCGCAGTAGTTGGATTTATGAATATGCTTATATGTATCAGACGCTTCATATTTTTGCTGCCTTTTCAATTGTGTAATTCGGTTTTGTTCAGCTCTTTGGAACTGTTGCTTTTATCTGTGCACTCGCCAGTTCACGTGAGCCACTCGGTGTACATGCATCGAAGGTTCCCAGCTGTGCTGGTGCCATCTCGCTATGTCCATGGCTGTATTTAATGTTACCTTAGTCCTGGCACTTAAAACTTTCTCTCGCAGTTTTCTGAGTTTGTGTCAAACACCACCCTGACCATCTCATCTTCCTCTCCATAAGCACAGTCCTTCACCCGTGAATATTTAGTGGAGTTTGCTATTGGATTGCCGCTGACGGACGGCCTTATATGGGCAGGCACTAAATTACAAACGCCAGCGCAGCCTGTCTATGAACTTAATTTAAAGTGTAGGTTTACATCGTGCTTTGTTTCCAGTAGCAGAACTCATGAATATGGTTGTATATGTCACTTTCCGCTTCTTATTGTTTCGCTGCCTTCTCAATTATATAATGCATGTTTTCTTCAGCGCTTTTTTGAGGTCTTCCTGGTTTTCTATGTACTGCGTGATTACGTGGGAGGCGTGATGATGTCACACGAAACTCCGCCCCCACGGCGTTGAAGCTCATCTCCATTACAGTAAATGGAGAAAACTGCTTCCAGTTATGACCATTACGCGTAGAATTTCGATATAAAACCTGCCCAACTTTTGTAAGGAAGCTGTAAGGAATGAACCTGCCAAATTTCAGCCTTCCACCCACACGGGAAGTTGGAGAATTAGTTGGAGAATTAGTGATGAGTGAGTGAGTGAGTGAGTGAGTGGCTTTGCCTTTATTAGTATAGATATATATAGTTACACACAAAGGCCAGGTTGGAAGCTGTTCTGTGGAAGTTAACATCTTGGGCAAGTCTGAACAAACTAGATGCTGTCTCACCATGCTATAAAGGTAGCTTGCATACACCGATCCTGCTCATTTAGTTAATATAGATTGTCAGTGTGTATGTATAGTATCAGTAAAGTTAAGTATAGTATCTGTAGCAGTATAACAGTAAGTAAGCTTGATGCCATAGACGTTTTGTATCAGTACACCTCAAACATCAGGACTGCATCTGCATCAGGAAGCCTAAAAAAAAGACCTGTCAAAATAAGAGACTATTTCTCCTTCTTGACGTGAATCATCTTTAAATGAAATGCTGCCAATAAGGAATAATAGAAATCACCGTGCTGCTTTCTATCTATGATGAACTAACGTTTTATGGGGTGAAAAAAATGATCTCCCCTGACAGATACACTTAATCAGTAGAGTGTGTGACCCACGATTTGTGAATTTAAGTGTGTGTGTGTGTGTATGCGTGTACATGTGCATGTGTGGGTGTGCATGTGTGTCTGTGTGCGTGTGCATGTGTGTGGTTTTGTCAGTTTTACTATAAAAACATTTAAACACCCGTTATTTGTGAAGCAGGGATATTCTGATCATTCTGATCTCTGATCACTGATAAACATTCAGAAGAAATAACACTATTCCAGTGTTTTCCTCCATAACATCCTTTTATCAAACAGGACTAATGCCCTTGCTAAAACAGATCGCCCTTTAATGAAATGCTGTTAATACAGAATAACAGAAATCACCCGGCGGTTTTCAGTCAATGATAAACCTGCATCTCTTGATGATCGCCCCTGACACATACACTTAATCAGTAATGTGTGCAACCCATGATTTGTGAGTTTGAGTGTGTGGGTGTGTTGGTGTGCATGTATGTCTGTGTGTATGTGTATGTGTGTGGTTTTGTCAGTTTTACTATAAAAACAATTAAACACCCGTTATTTGAGAAGCAGGGATATTCTGATTATTCTGAACCATGATCACCGATAAACATTCAGAAGAATCAGCGCTATTCTAGTGTTTTCCTCCATAACATCCTTTCAGCAAACAGGACTTATATCCTTGATTAAACAGATTGCCCAATAATGAAATGCTGCCAACATGGAATAACAGAAATCACCGGGCGGGTTTCGGTCAATGATAAACCAGCGTCTGTTGAGGTGAAAAAATGGGAGGTACTGCGGTTGCTATCAATATATCCTGGTAACTCAGCTTTAGAGAAAAATCTGTTTTATGGGGTGAAAAAATAATCGCCCTTGACAGATACGCTTAATCAGTAGTATGTGCGACCCACGATTTGTGAGTTTGAGTTTGTGTGTGAGCGTGTACATGCTTGTGTGTGGTTTTGTCAGTTTTACTATAAAAACAGTTAAACATCAGTTATTTGTGAAGCAGGAATACTCTGGTCATTTTGATCCCTGATAAACATTTAAAAGAAACAGAGCAACTCCAGTGTTTTCCTCCATAACATCCTTTCAGCAAATGGGACTAAGTTTCTTGCTGAAGCAGATCGCCCTTTAATGAAATGCTTGCAATACGGAATAACAGATATCACCGGGTGGTTTTGGTTAATGATAAACCAGTGTCTCATGAGGTGAAAAAAATGGGACGTATTGCAGTTGCGATCATTGCTTTCCGGTAACTCAGCTTTTGAGAAGAATCTGTTATGGGAGGGACAAGAGGGAGCGAGTAAGGCGGGTGGATTGAGCCGGGGCAGGACAGAGCGGGGCGAGGAGGCAGGTATCCGTGCAAGCGTTTTAAATAATGAAAGTAAAAAAGTGGTTTGAAATCAAGGACCCCCAACCAAGATGGCTTACGAAACAAAACGTGACAGACAGGCATATGTTAATTGTATAAAATATGCACAATAATGACAACAGTGTTGAAACAATGGTGAAGCGAAAGGGAGATGCTAATCTTGGGTGGCCGCGTTATGCCTGCCCGTATCTCCCAACGGATGTACATATCTGAGTGGATGTATCTGAACCAATATATATATATATCTGAATGGATGTATCTAAACCGATGTATATATCTAAACCAATATATATATCTAAACTAATGTATATCAACCAATACATTTATCTCAACCAATGTATATATTGAAACGGATGTATCTCAACCAATGTTTATATATCAGAATGGATCTATGCAAACCAATTTATATATATCTCAACCAATGTATCTAAACCAATGTAAATATATATATATCTGAACGGATGTGTGAAAGCTGATGTATATATTCAAACCAACGTATCCGAACTGATATATATATCCGTACCAATGTATATATTGTCGGGGATGCCAGGTGCCATGACCCGGCCGGGACGCCAGGAGGGACCGGAAGAGGGTCAGAGCCCTGCCTGGATCTCGTGGGGTTCGCCTTCCGGGTTGCTTTGGGGGCCACGGGTCAAGGGCATGGAAGCCTTTCCCTGTAAGGGCCCGTGGTCACCGCCAGGAGGCGCCCCGATGTCTTGGAGACCTGTTGTCCCAGCACTTCCGCCACACCAGGAAGTGCTGGGGGAAAGACCTTGGGTGCTACCCGGAGGGCTGTCAGGAGGACAGCCGGCACTTCCGCCACGCTGGAGCGTGGCCAACGGAGGAATGCCGGGAATACCTGCTGCTCATCCGGGCACTGTATAAAAGGGGCCGTCCTTCATACATTCGAAGCTGGAGTCGGGTGGAAGCAGGACAAGGCAGGAGCAGAGAGGATGAAGGCGGCCCAAAGAAAGGCATCGTGAGGCCAGGACTTTGGGATAGGGGTTTGTGCACTTGTGTGGGTCTGTGTGACCAAAGGACTGGGGTCTTTGTGACCAAACGATTTGTAAATAGTGTAAATAAACGTGTGGTGGTTGTGTAAAACAAGATGTCTGCCTATCTGTGCCCGGGTGCCGTTGACAATATTTATGAATCAATCTTTTTGTCCTGAACAGCCCCTCATAATATATATATATATATATATATATATATATATATATATATATATATATATATATATATATATATATATATATATATATATATATATATATATATATATATATATATATATATATATATATATATATATATATATACATACTGTGGAGAACTGCCGGCTTCCCATGCCGGTCCTCATGCCCAGGCCGCCAAGAGGAGCTCTCCCGACAGCTGGATCGTGCACCGAGGTCCAGCAGGGCCTTATGGACTCTGTAGTGTTTATACACAGCCTTGCTGGATACCTTGGGGACCACCCAGAGTCGCTGTGGGGGGACTTGTGGGCTCTGTTGTGCCTTATGACCCGGAGTACGCCGCGGACGGGAAGGAATGGTGTGCTCCGGGTGAAGTAAAAGACTGATTGCCCTGACCCGGAAGGAATAAGGAACTGTGGACTGCTGGGACAGGAACACCTCCGGGTCAGGGGCTATAAAAGGACGGTGCCTCAGTCCAGACACTGAGCTGTGCTGGGTGGGAGAGGAGCAAAGTGTCTGGGCGAGGAGGAGTGATTATTGTAGTTAGTGGATTGTTTATTTAGTAGTGAAATATAGAAGTAGTGTGGAGGGTGCTTTGTGCATGTTCTGTGAAGAAATAAAGAAGTCTTGGACTTTTACCTGGAGTCTGGAGTTGTACCTGAGGGTTCAAGGGAGCACTAGCGCCCCTACTGCCACAATACATATATATATATATATATATATATATATATATATACATATCTATACTAATAAAAGGCAAAGGCCTCACTGACTGACTGACTGACTGACTGACTGACTGACTCACTCACTCACTCACTCACTCATCACTAATTCTCGAAGTTCCCGTGTAGGTAGAAGGCTGAAATTTGGCAGGCTCATACCTTACAGCTTACTTACAAAAGTTGGGCAGGTTTCATTTCGAAATTCTACGCGTAATGGTCATAACTGGAAGCTATTTTTCTCCATTTACTGTAATGGAGTTGAGCTCGAAAGCCGTGGGGGCCGGAGTTTCGTGTGACATCATCACGCCTCCAACGTAATCACATGAACTGACTGTCAACGCAGAGCGTAGAAAACCAGGAAGAGCTCCAAAAAGCGATGAAGAAAACATGCATTATATAATTGAGAAGGCAGCGAAACAATAAGAAGCGAGCGACTGACATATACAACCATATTCATGAGTGCTGCTACTCGGAAACAAAGCAAGGTGTAAACCTAAAGTTTAAATTAAGTTCATAGACAGGCTGCCGCTGGCATTTGTCATGCCCACAGGTAATGCGGGATACAAGTTTAATGAGAGGACGCAAAATATAAACGAGAGTTTTGATCACTTTGTAACTAAGTTAAAATTGCCACCAAATACTCACAGAAAAATCCACAAGTTAATACACATGCTGTCTCTACAGTTTCTCCACACTGAATCCTCCAGGCACTACTTACAAAAGGTTACATTGACAATCGTGTTATGTTATTTTTAAAATGTTTCCTTTTCAAAGCACAAGCACAGCTGAGAAGCTTTAATGCATGTGCTTCATAACGCATTAAAAAATCACGCATTTAATCACAGTTTGCAATACAAGCAAAGGGGAACTTCTGTCAATGCATGATTTCCTGGTACACAGATTACATTGATCAGCGCTTCCCGATTCATTTTACCTTCTCACCCCCTTGGTTTGAGAAGAAGTATGAAAAAATATGAGGTTAACACAGAAAAACAGATCACCAATTGAAGCTTTATGAATAATCGATTCGCCATCAATAATTGTTTTGGTAAAGCCATACTCAGTGTAATCCTCCTTCCATTTTATAATTTTTCCGCCACTAGCCATGATTAAAAGAACGGTAAAAAGTAAGAGCTGCGAGGTGACTTATTCAGGCAGGCAGGCTGCTCAATAGCTCAATTTGGAAATAAGTAGGTTCTATTTTGTCAGAATCAGAAATCAGAAATATCTTTGTTAGGAATGGAAGTTGAATTTAGTCTTTAAATTTCTATGGTCTATATAAAGTCAGCGCTTTATATATTCTGACGCTGACTTTATATATTCAAGTTTTCACTTTATATATTCCAGGGATGACTTTATACATTCAAGTTTTGACTTTATATATTCCAGCGCTGACTTTACATATTCAGAAAAAAGTTTTGACTTTATGTATACCGACGCTGACTTTATATATTCAAGTTTTATTATATATATAATAAAAGGCAAAGCCCTCACTGACTGACTGACTGACTCATCACTAATTTGGCAGGCTTATTCCTTACAGCATACTTACAAAAGTTAAGCAGGTTTCATTTCAAAATTCTATACGTAACGGTCATAAACGGTCAACAACATCCGCCATGTTGAAGTTTCTTATTTATGGCCCCATCTTCAGGAAATTTGGTAGGCGGGTTCCTGCGCTAACCGAAACCGCTGTACTTACTTATTTCGATGGTATGACGCCACTGTTGGCCGCCATATTGAACTTTCCAACGTCACCAATTTTCAAACTTCCCGTGTAGGTAGAAGGTTGACCCCATCTTCACGAAATTTGGTAGGTGGCTTTCCTGCGCTAATCAAAACTGATGTACGTACTTATTTTGGTGGTATGACGCCACTGTCGGCCGCCATATTGAATTTTCCAAACGTCAATAATTCTCCAATTTCCCGTGAAGGTAGATGGCTGAAATTTGGCAGGCCCATTCCTTACAGCTTACTTACAAAAGTTAAGCAGGTTTCATTTTGAAATTCTACGCATAACGGTCAACAACATCCGCCATATTGAACTTTCTTATTCATGGCCCCATCTTCACAAAATTTGGTAGGCGGCTTCCCTGCGCTAACCGAAACCAATGTACATACTTATTTCGGTGGTATGACGCCACTGTCAGCCGCCATTTTAAACTTTCCAACGTCACTGATTCTCCAACTTCCCGTGTAGGTAGAAGGCTGAAATTTGGTACTTATTTCGGTGGTATAATGCCACTGTCGGCCACCATATTGAACTTTTAATGGAAACCGATGTCCGTACTTATTTCGTTGGTATGACACCACTGTCGGCCGCCATATTGAACTTTCCATCGTCACTAATCCTCCAACTTCCCGTGTAGGTAGAAGGCTGAAATTTGGCAGGCTCATTCCTTACAGCTTACTTACAACAGTTAAGGAGGTTTCATTTCGAAATTCTACGTGACGGTCATAATGGTCAACAACGTCCGCCATGTTGAACTTTCTTATTTACGGCCCCATCTTCACGAAATTTGGTAGGTGGCTTCCCTGAGCTAACCGAAACCAATGTATGTACTTATTTTGTTGGTATGACACCACTGTCAGCCGCCATATTGAACTTTCCAACATCACTAATTTTCCCACTTCCCGTGTAGGTAGAAGGCTGAAATTTGGCAGGCTCATTCCTTACAGTTTACTTACAAAAGTTTAGCAGGTTTCATTTCGAAATTCTACGCATAACGGTCATAACGGTCAACAACATACGCCATGTTGAACTTTCTTATTTATGGCCCCATCTTCTCGAAATTTGGTAGGCGGCTTCCCTGAGCTAACCGAAACCAATGTACATACTTATTTCAGTGGTATGATACCACTGTCGGCCGCCATATTGAACTTTTCAACAGTCTTTGTTACTTATGGGCCCATCTTCAAGAAATTTGGTACACGGGTTCCCAACGTTAACTGAATCCTACTTACGTACATATATACATCCATAGCCTGCAGCTTGGCCGCCGTGTGAGGTGCCGTTGGGTCCCCCATCCCAACGCCTCCCACGTTGTTGGCTGCCTGCCTATTTAAGGCCATCCGTCACTCCGGTCTCTACACTCCCTTCCTTGCTTCGCCACGGACCTACTGATAACTACAGCTTTTTTGTTTAATCCACGGCTTCTCTGCTGTTTTATTGTTTGTTTATTATAATTATAGTTATTGTGTAGGTATTTTCCACTTACTTTACATTGCTCAGGTACCCATTTCCTTTATCATTCCAACCCCCATTACCATGTCTATCGAGATGATCATATTACACGGCCATATCAGTCTCACTCTATATTTCAATTCAGTTCAGATATCCGGAGGAACATTGTGTCTTATGTATTGAATGACTGGGACAGGTTCAAGGTGTAGACTGATGACGGTACAGGAGATAATTATACTACACAGGAGCACTAGAAGAGTGAAATGCTTAAGCCCTTCACCTATGGTTCTGCATGTGAGTGGCCAAATATTTTACACCTTCCGACAACCGCCAATGCCTCTTAAACATCTTAGATTCACAGGTGATGATTTCAGTAGTGCACACTTTGATGTTTATGAATGTTTAAACTCTCAAAAGCTGGATGTGATTTTATCGATGAAACCGGTTATGTGCTTACAACGCTTGACAGATGCCGAATGTCACTTCAACACAACAAATCCTGCAAATACTTTTGTAATTGAAACAAACCATGACACTCAAACCGATTATGACAGCAGCAATCCAAGCTGTGAGATTTGAGACAAGATTACTGTTTACATGGCCAACTGTACGTTGCATCCTTAAGAGTAAGTTCAGCGCACAGCTTGGTCATGTTACAACCGGAGGGCCGAACTGACAACATGGTATACAAAGAGATCCTTAACAAATAATTATTGACATATTTTCCCTCAGTTTAAAAAGTTTAACTTTTCTTCTTAATAAAAATTTTAATGCAGTACTTCGCCGCTGCGAAGCGCGGGTATTTTGCTATATATATATATGCCAGCAACACTCCTGACAATGACAACACAATTACATTGACAATCATGTTACGTTATTTTCAAAATGTTTCCTTTTCTTTTTCATAACTTCTTTAACACACTATTTCTCCTCTGCGAAGCACGGGTATTCTGCTATATATATATATATATATATATATATATATATATATATATATATATATATATATATATATATATATATTTACAATCATATGAAAAAGTTTGCGAACCCCTCTTAATTCGTTGCATTTTTGTTTATCATTGGCTAAACTTTCAAAGTAGCAAGTTCCTTTTAATATATGACATGCCTTATGGAAACAGTAGTATTTCAGCAGTAACATTAAGTTTATCGGATTAACAGAAAATATGCAATATGCATCATAACATAACTAGACATAAATTTGTGCACCCCAATAGAGATATTACATCAATACTTAGTTGAGCCTCCTTTTGCAAATATAACAGTCTCTAGATGCCTCCTATAGCCTTTGATGAGTGTCTGGATTCTGGATGGAGGTATTTTTGACCATTCTTCCATACAAAATCTCTCCAGTTCAGTTAAATTTAATGGATGCCGAGCATGGACAGCCTGCTTCATATCATCCCATCGATTTTCGATGATATTCAAGTCAGGGGACTGTGATGGCCATTCCCGAACATTGTATTTCTCCCTCTGCATGAATGCTATTGTAGATTTCGAACTGTGCTTTGGATCATTGTCTTGTTGGAATATTCAAACCCTGCGTAACTTGAATTTTGTGACTAATGTTTGAACATTATTCTGAAGAATTTGTTGATATTGGGTTGAATTCATCTGACCCTCAACTTTAACAAGGGTTCCATTCCCCAAACTATCCACACAACCCCACAGCATGATGGAACCTCCACCAAATTTGACAGTGGGTAGGAGGTGTTTTTCTTGTAATGCGGTGTTCTTTCGCCATGCAAAGCACTTTTTGTTATGACCAAATAACTCAATTTTTGTCTCATCAGTCCAAAGCACTTTGTTCCAAAATGAATCTGGCATGTCAAAATGAACATTTGCATACAACAAGCGACTCTGTTTGTGGCGTGAGTGCAGAAAGGGTTTCTTTCTCATCACCCTGCCATACAGATGTTCTTTGTGCAAATTGCGCTGAATTGTAGAACGATGTACAGCAAGATGTTCTTGCAGGTCTTTGGAGGTGATCTGTGGGTTGTCTGTAACCATTCTCACAATCCTGCGCATATGCCGCTCCTGTATTTTTGTTGGCCTGCCAGACCTGGGTTTAACAGCAACTGTGCCTGTGGCCTTCCATTTCCTGATTACATGCCTTACAGTTGAAACTGACAGTTTAAACCTCTGAGATAACTTTTTGTAGCCTTCCCCTAAACCATGATATGGAACAATCTTTTTTTTCAGATCTTTTGAGAGTTGCTTTAAGGATCCCATGCTGTCACTCTTCCGAGGAGAGTCAAAAGTAAGCACAATGTGCAATTGACCACCTTAAATACCTTTTCTCATGATTGGGCACACCTGTCTATGAAGTTCAAAGCTTAACAAACTAATCCAACATATTTGGTGTTGCAAGTAATCAGTATGGAGCATTTACATGCATTCAAATCAGCAAAATTACAAGGTAACCCAAATTTGTGCACAGCCAGTTTTTCACATTTGATTTAATTTCATACATTTAAATACAGCTTCACTAAAAATCTTTGTTCAGAAAACACTACCACTGTTATCTTTTTTTGTTGAAAGTAGAGTAAATTATTATGCAGGCTGAGAGGTTTTACCAAACGTTTTCATATGACTATATATATACTGTATATATATATATATATATATATATATATATATATATATATATATATATATATATATATATATATATATATATATATATATATATATATATACAAAAGAGCCAAGGTTTTTGTCCAGTCTTTTGACAAACCAGTCAGGTTTCAGTTGTGCTGAACAGAAACTGAACAAGAAAAGCCGATATCTACTAAAGCCATTGGCAGAGGCCATGATCTGCTATGGTAGCTGGTGTACTGACTTTATGACTCCAGGGGACCTCCTGTCTTAATGAGTTTACAGGCCAATCATTATGAAATACTGAAACGACATGTTTAGCATCCAAAGCTAGGATTTGTGATGTTGATGCTCTTGCTTTACATGTCAAAAATTATGACAGTATTATGCTGAAGTATTGTCCAATATTGTATTGTATTTTACAGTTGTTTCTCAGAGTTTATTTTTAGTTTAGTTATCTGCAAAATCATTGGCTGCATTTTTTTTTAAAATAAGCACCAATTTGACAGGTTTAAGAATTAGAATCAGAGAAAAAACTACGTACTTGATATACAGTAGTACACAATAAATGTCCCTGTTTTAATATTTATTTACTTTAATCTTTTCACAAGAAACCCTTTGGGATATATACCATATATTGATAAAATAAGCAAAAGAGTAAGTTAATTGTAAAAAAGGCCCAGTTTTTTGGAAAAAGAAATCCACTCTCCCAATCTGGAAGGCTAGCTACACTCCTGTGACAGCTCCTGTTACAAGTTCTAACAGTAGCTGTCATTAGTCATGCAATTTGAAATTGTACAATTTGAAATTGCAATCCTGTCCATGAAATGATGGAGGGTAGCTGGATAGCAGCCAAAGTGATCTAGCAGCTAGCTAAGCAGCAACACATTGTGATATAAAGCAATGTTTCAGTTAATAAGTCTGTGAAATGCGGTACATAAAACAACAATGAATATTCTCTTGAACTGGAACCAGTCTTCTGCAAAACTGTATGAACATTATTGTATTTGTTACCTAATACATGAAAAAGTATTATTGGGAATATTATTGAACATAATAGTGCTGGAAGGCAAAAAATGAAAGTTCCAAACAAGGTGAATCGTGTAAATTGCTGACAGGAGGCAGTAAAACTCTCAGAACATTGTGGACTTATAGTTGAGTTTGTAAATAAGTATTGCTTCTAGTAATTGAAACAGTATACAGGTATGCAAGGTATGCTAAATTCTGTTCATGTATTTGCACTAGCTTCAAGTTTACCTGATTTTTGTATGAGATGTATTTTGTGTTTGACAATTCCTGTAACAGTAGAAAAAGCTGAAAGATGGGCTTACATCAATAGGAGACGCCATCCAATCCAGTACTTTGAGCTCAGCGTTGCAGGACTTGAGGAGAAGGTGAATAGCCTGCATTGCTGTAAGAAATTTTCAGATCTTGCCTAGATGTGCTTTGGGGAGACAGAGTGCACCCTTAAAGTGGTAAGGGAGGAGAATTCAGACCAGAGAATTAAAACAGGTGGTTAATGGTTAGATGTAAGTGCAAGACAACAGGTACACACTAACCAAGGCCAGGCATTTAACTATTTTCAGGAGGAGCTGAACTGTGACTCTAACTTTGCAGTGATAGGTAAGGATAAGGGCCTCAATGGATCACCTTTCAAACCAGTCCTCTGATGGCAAGGAGAAGGATTGAAAGTTGGTGACTTAATCATTAGGAAATTGAGACACAGGTTTATTCCAGAGACAAAGAGTTTTGTAAGATGCATCGTCTTCCAGGCTCACAGGTGGGAGACTTTTTTAGAAGGGTGGCAAGGCTCTTGAAACCAGCATTATTCTACATGTTGAAACAAATACATATGTAAGGGCAGGCTGTCAATTCTTCTATCTAAATTTAAAAAGGCAGTTGTTAACCTGAGGAATGAAACTGAATATGGTGGTCTGCTCTCTAATGCTGCAAGGCTGCAGTACCACACATCAGTCCAGTAAAGATTGAGGAGATCAGAAGGTTTAACACTTGGCTCAGACCTTCTTGTAGGATAGAGGGGCATAGGTTTACAGCATATTGAAACTACTATAACAGATATGACTTGTTCTGCTGAGATGGGTTACATTTGAACCAGACAGGCATCAATGTATTGTGGAAGTATTTAAGTAACTAGGGAATATGAGGGTTGGACAGGAAGTTTAGTATTGGCCAGGTTTAGGACACACAATAATTACAATTATGCAAAAAAGATATTTAAAACAGTAAAAAGATATTAAAATATGCTTGTCTTAATGCTAGAAATATCCATCCTATAGGGTCACGGGGGTCTACTGGAACCAATCCCAGCCAACACAGGGCACAAGGCAGGAAACAAACCCTGGGTAGGGCGCGAGCCCACCACAGTGCTAGAAATATCCATCCATTATCCAACCCACTGAATCCAAACACAGGGTCACGGGGGTCTGCTGGAGCCAATCCCAGCCAACACAGGGCAGGAACCAACCCACCACAGGACACACACAAACACACTAGGGCCAATTTAAAATCACCAATCCACCATGTCTTTGGACTGTGGGAGTAAACCGGCACACCCGGAGGGAGCCCACACAGACACGGGAAGAACATGCAAACTCCACTCAGGGAGGACCCGGGAAGCAAACCCGGGTCTTCTAACTGCAAGGCAGCAGCGCTACCACTGCGCCACCATGCCACCTAGTGCTAGAAACATTACAAATAAAATTAAAAAGTTGAATTTATATATATCTTTTCATAATTATATCATAGTAATAACAAAAACCTGGGTAAATAATAGAGATAGGGGTGAGTATAACAAACAGGTACACATTAGGAAGGTCAAGCAAACCAAAAAAGTTGTTGAATCACTATTTATGTAAAGCAGAATTTAAATTTAAGTTTTCTTTAACTGGATAAGAACGCATATTCTTGTTAGGAGGTTTGGATTCAACTGGAATGCATTTAGGATAGAGATTATACATTAGATGGATTGAAGGAGTTGTATGTTTTCCATTTAACACTAGAATTACCAGAGTCTACGAAAAAACTGGTAGATCCGGCCCACCTTAAATCCGTTTGCACCTCTCCAGCGTCTTTTGTCCCCTAAATGTGTTGATAAAGACAAGCTGCAAGCAGCCAGCTATTCCACCCCCCCACCAACTTAGAATGTGCACAAACTTCTCCCAGCTCATGCCTTGATTGGTTATGTGGGAGTGAAGAGGAATTTTAGTGTGGAAATAATAGATTGTTATTTGGAACACATGCATTTCATTTGTGTTCCATTTCTACAGTAATCTGTGTAAACACATTTTAAAACAGAAACGTTTTTTCATATTTTAGTAGTAAATAACAAAATATAGGCATAAACTATAATATATAATGTATGAAGCCAGACGTCCAAAGATCAGGTAAACACTTAACACAGTAAAGTAAAGGTTCAAAGAAAAGACAACAGCTTTTGTAGCATAGTGGTAAGATTTGCAGACTTGTAATCAAGAGTCCTTGGTTCGATCCTGACACATTCCTATATTTGCCATTTTCAGTACTGAGCTGCTCTTATTGTTAGTATTATACAGTACACACATACACTTGGTTTGCGTTTGTAACACACGATGTACATTTATAGGACTTGTAAAAGTTACCTTTTTTCACTTTTATTCTCTCTAAATCATGATCACGATACATACTAAAGGGATCTGACGCTGTTAATTTTAATTTAAAACTGGGAATAACTGGAGATATGAGTGGTGTTTTGAGACAATGGAACTGGACATTCTCTCATCTGGAGGGATTAAAGCTAACACACAAATGCTGGCAAATCTGCCTTCTTTGTATCTCACCGTCACTTGATTTTTTATTCAGTTTTATTGAGTGTTCCTGCCACGCTGAATTAGTATGCACCTTATGGTCTATGATGTCAAAAAAAAAAACCCAAAAAAACAGAGACATAGGTATATATCCATCCATTTTCCAACCCGCTGAATCCGCATAGGTATATATGATATTTGGAATTATTCGTTGTATGACCTGTATAGTACATTTCTGAAAACTTTGTGGCACGGATGCAACATTATTCATATTATTCATATTATTCATATTCATTCGCTAACATCTTGCGGTTTGTAATCAGTGACCAGGTGTTTTTTTCTCCAATCTTGCCAGTCCCCACATGTTGCTGTATGCTGTTTCTTTTGTACTCCAGGACATGCAGAGGAAAGAATAGTACAGAGCAGAAACTTCAGTGCTATATACAATCATCAGATTCAAATGTTAACAGTTCACATACATGCAAGGATCGTCCTTCCTACATTTACAACGTGTGTACCTGTTACAATGTACACACTTCTCTATGCTGTGGTTTCTATTACACACCTGAAAGAAAGAGACAATATATGTGAAAACATCATCGCACTAATACAATATTATTTGAAAATGAACAGCGTCAGATCGGGTGTCAATTTATGCTGGCAGTGTTACTTAGAGTCAGATCAGGAGGGACGGGGTGGGTGACACTGACTAAGTTTACTTTCCTGGGGAAAGCGGCTGTCTGGAGCAAAAGCTTATCGATGTTGAATCCTCCTTTTCTTTTTCCATTGCCTTTTTTAGTAAGATGTGACTACGAAGTTCCTCTTCAAGCTGAGCCATGAACATTCTTCTTTTCTCAGTGGCCCCCGTGCATGCCTTGCACAGTACACATGCGTTGCTCACTGCCAGCATGTTGTAGCACACAGCAACTGGCCACCTGCATGTTCTTGTGCGCACTGTATAAGCTCCTGATCTGACTCTAAGTAACAGCGCCAGCATAAATTCACATCCAATCTGACGCTGTTCGTTTTCAAATAATATTCCTTTAATGCAGTAATGTTTTCACATATATTGTCTCTTTCTTTGGGTGTACTGTATAATATTATTAGAGCAGCTCACTACTGAAAATGGCAAATATAGGAGTGAGTTGGGATCGAACCAGGGACTCTTGATTACAAGTCAGCAAATCTTACCACTACACTACAGAAGCTGTTGTCATTTCCTTGAACCTCTTGTGAAAGTGTTTACTTGATCTTTGGACATCTAGCTTCATACATTATATAGTTTATGCCTACATTTTGTCATTTACCACTAAAATATGAAAAAAGACGCTGGCGGAGAGGTGCAAACGGATTTAAATTGGGCCAGATCTACAAGTATTTTCGTAGGCTCTGGTAATTCTAGTGTTAAGCAAATTGAGATTAAGTGGTGATATGATGGAAGCATTTGAAACAATGAAGGGAATTAGTGCATTGAATTCCTGCTGTTATCAAAGATGAATTCTTTAACAAGAGTACCAGGACATTGTTTTGAAATTTGTTAAGGGTAAATTTCACACAAATGTTAGAAAGGTTTCATCAAAGCAAGAACCATAAACATATGAAATAAATTTCCAAATAGTGTGGTAGATAGTAGGACTTTAGGAACCTTCAAATCTTAACTTAATGTTATTTTAAACAATCTGGGAAAATAACATTGGTGAACTTATGAATGCAATGGCCTGTTCTTGGCAAAATTGTAATGTTTTAATGTCTACAGTATTTTTTATTTATCCCACCTTAATCAAATTGCACAAGGACAGAATAAAGTCAGCAAACATTCATTTTTTTTTGGCAAGAGACAAAAAATGCTGTTACAATTCATCCAGGCTTCCCAAGAAGCAACTTCGGCTGCCTCGGAATATGCCCTGTGTCTTTTTAAGGAAGGATCATAATCATCTGGAGATGGACACACCCTTAAAGGAAACTGGAAGCCCAAATATGTCTACTTGGTCTAGATCAGTTAAATATAGAAACTGGAGGTCTACTAATTCTAGCTAGTTGACCAATCCACAGGTTAATATATGGACAAGAAGGACCATTCACATTCATCCAAAACTGGTTCAAGGTCTACCTAGAGAAACAAAGTAAAGATTACCAAGGCATAGATATGCTTTACAGTATAACAAATAAGTAAGAAAATGTGTATTTGTATTTCTTTAAGGCCTTCTGCACTGTTAAATTCTGAGAAACTGTAGACTTTTGACCTAATCTGAGAGAAAACCTGCAATTAACAGTTACTGTATTTACTATGGGTGGCACGTTGCCACAGTAGGTAGTGCTGCTGCCTCGCAGTTAGGTGACCCGGGTTCGCTTCCTGGGTCCTCCCTGTGTGGAGTTTGCATGTTCTCCCTGTGTTTGTTTGGGTTTCCTCCCACAGTCCAAAGACATGCAGGTTAGGTGCATTGACGATTCTAAATTGTCCCTAGTAGGTGTGTGTGCCCTGCGGTGGGCTGGCACCCTGCCCAGGGTTTGCTTCCAGCCTTGCACCCTGTGTTTGCTGGGATTGGCTTCAGCAGACCCCTGTGACCCTGTAGTTAGGATGTAGCAGGTTTGGGTAATGAATGAATGCATTTACTATTTTTCTAAAGGCCTCCTATATGCTGGGGTTGGAAATGATTAAATAACAAGTAAACAGTAAACAGGAATATAAACGGATATATTGTAAATTAAAAAGACAAACAAATATTCACTACCGTAGATGTGTGTACGCAAAACACCACTATCCCAATGACACCACTAACTGATTACTATATAAAGAATATACAAATATTTACAAAAAAAACCCTCCATTGCTCCAAACAATAAATAGAAACATGGAACACAAATACAAACACAAATTAGTTAAAGATAGTAATTGAAATGTGGTGATAAATGAATCCAACATTAATAAAGTCCAATGGTATTGATACTGGCTGTAATGTTACTGTGCTCCTTACCAAAAAAAAAACAACCTCACCAGGAAAGTCCTGGCAATGGCTGGAATGAATCCGAAACCCCTTGGTTCCTAGGCGCTGGCTGTCGTGATGATGAAAGCGGATGTTGAAAAAGCAAGCAGTAGAATAAAGCAATGATCAGCAATGATGGCAAATGAATGGATAAACTGTCCCCCCTCTCTGTCTATCTCATTTATGAAATCCATCTCTTCTGTACTTGAATATACAGTACAAACCTCTCTGGGAAGTTAAACAATACAGAAATAATAAAGGAATAATGATGTAGAAAATAATAATTAATAATAATTGTAATTAATTAAAAAGAATTAATAAGTTAAATAACATCACAATAGGAAGTCTAATGAGCTTAATGAAATCTCAGCACCAGTCTATATTGGCCTCTTACCTTCTAGATACATTTTTATGGTGTAAAACTGAAGAAAGTAGTTAAATTGATACAGATGATCGATAACATCAAGGTTGATAACAGTTACTGAATCTGACAAAATGGATGGTTGCTACTGGATCCTGACACTTTACAGCAAGATTTCGTAAACATTTTATTTGAGATCGCAAATCAAAAAATCAGTTCCATATTGTGGAACAAAAAGATGATTATTATGAAATGGAGTTCTAGTGTCTAAAGTCTAAAGACACAAACAACAAAGGGCAAATAATAAAAAAGTAATGATTTTGTTTAATTTCAAGCATATTTGCCTCATAAATATTACTAAATGAGAAAAATGGACAAAGATTGTTAAAACAATATTTCTTTTTTCCATTTTCCAAACCATTTTATTCAGAGTAGGGTCACCTGGCAGCTGGGGCCCATCCCAGCAGCATCAGGTGCAAAATAGGGTAAACACACACACACTTGGAAGAAAGTGATAGTGTTTGCTTGTATGAAAGTAGATTATTATTATTTTTTTATTGTATTTTTGATTCAAGTCTCTATACAATGCAACTGTTTTCAGTTAATTTTTGTAGTTGGAGTATAGGCAAGTTAAGTGACTTGCTAAGGGTCACACTGCAAGTCAGAGCCAAAATTTAAAAAGGAATGTAACTAGTTCACTTTAAATCTATCAGATGGAGTTATATTGCAGTGGTCTTTGAACATCCTTAAAGAATAGATATAAGAGAAACAGAAAGAAAACCTCAGCTTCCTTTACTCCCATTTGCTTAATGAAGATAAGAAAGGCAGACTTCCCACAAATATGCTTAAGAGTAAAATTTGATAAGAGGCCTTCTAACAATAAAATAAGACAGGTCATCCTATATATCTGTACAAACTCAAATGCCAGATTCTCACAACACTTCAACAAATACTGTTTTTACACAGAGCAGTTTAATGCTCTAGTCCAAAAAAGTATAAGAAAATTTTGTAGCCCCAAACAGAAAACTTCAGGGAAGTAATCCAAGGAGGAAGTCTCAAACTAGGCCCATAAATGCCCAGTTCAGAGAAGTATAAATCACTTTTAAATACACTAGATACCAACTACATTTGAGAGGATCCTTTCAGCAGCTGTGATGACTTTCAGCTACTGTTAGCACCCACAAAGCCTAAACCACAGTAATATAATGTCTGCTGCTTTAAGATTTGATAAGACAAATTGATTTTGCAATAAAGGAAGGAACTTAAGTTTGATGTGGACACAACATAGAGAAATACTAACTGATGCCAGAATTAAAACTTAATTTATCTGAAATTCTCTTCACAGTTCATGTGCACACAACTAGGTCTCCCCAACAGTAAAATAATAAAATTATCAGAAGAACTTATTCCTCTTTTTGTATCTAATATCTTTAATCCATCAAGTTTTCCTTATAAAAACAGGTGTCCATTTCAGTTGATAAGAATTGTTTCTAGTAGGTTCAATAGGTTTTGGAGAAGGGGAATGAAAAATGCCCTGTTTGGGCATCTGACAACATTACATGATACGTTTCTTTGTGCCCATGTCTGTGTGGTTTGCTCCAGGCATTCACATTTTCCTTACACATCCTCAAACACTTGAAAATGTGTTCATTTACGGGTTACAAATTGGTAACCCAGCCACAGGGGATGACAAACCAGTTGGTTTCTTTGTGCCGATCCCAAGCCTGGATAAATGGGGAGGGTTACGTCAGGAAGGGCATCCAGTGTAAAGATTTGCCAGATCAATATGTGGACAACAATTCAAATTTCCATAACAGATCGGTCGAGGCTTGGGTTACCAAGGGCCACCATTAGCACTGTTAACCAACAGGGTGCTGGCAGAAATTGGGCTACTGTTGGCCAAAGAAGAAAAAGAAGGAGAAGAACGGGGGAGACATGTCTCGAGGCAGGAGGAGAGGAGGAAAGTAAAGAAAGTGGAACTGAGGGTAGGAACTTTGAATGTTGGCAGTATGACTGGTAAAGGGAGAGAGTTAGCAGATATGATGGAGAAAAGGAAGGTTGCTATATTGTGCATGCAAGAGACTAAATGAAAGGAGAGTAAGGCCAGGTGGATCGGAGGTGGATTCAAATTTTTCTACAATGATGTGGATGGGAGGAGAAATGGAGTAGGGGTTATTCTGAAGTAACAGTAAGACAAGAGTGATTTAGAAGTGAAAAAAGTGTCAGACAGTGTAATGATTATGAAGCTGGAAATTGGAGGCGTGATGATGAGTGTTGAGTGATGAGTGTTGTTAGTGCATATGCCTTGCAAGTTTTGTAAGTATTTTGTAAGAGTACAGACTAAAATTGTTAAGATGAACTTTGGTAGGGCTAATTTTGAGCAGATGCGACAAAGTCTAAGTAGGATAGACTGGGATAAGCTTTTAAATGTGGAGACAGTCGAGGAGCAGTGGAACAGGTTTAAAAATGTTTTACATGTAATGCAGGACAGATACATACCTAAATTTGGAAGTAATAGGAAACTAAAAAACTCCACAATGGATTAATAAAGATTTAAAAAAGAAGTTGCAAAGGAAAAAACTGCTGTATAAGGCATATAAGACTAATGACTGCAAAGAGAACCGTAGCGCGTATGAGAAAATGAGGGCAACCATTAAGAAGGATATCAGAGAGGCTAAAAGACAGTTGGAGAGGAATATAGCAGATAAGGCGAAAGAAGACCCCAAGAGATTCTTTCAGTATTTTAGTAGTAAAAGAACAGTTAAGGAGGAGGTCAAGTTCATCAGGAATAGTAAAGGGAATTAAAAGATACAGACAATGAAATAGCAGATGCCCTAAACTTACATTTTTCTGAGGTGTTTACAAGTGAGCAAGTGGATAACCTGCCAGAGGTAAACGCAACTACTAAGGAGGTACTGAGGGATTTGGAAATTGTAGAGGGAGAAGTGCTGCTCAGATTAAATAAGATGAAATCAAACAAATCACCAGGCCCAGATAATATTTATCCTCGTGTTTTAAGGAGGCTAGTGAGTACATATATAAACCCTTGACACATATTTTTAGGAAGTCACTGTGCACTGGAGAGATTCCAAAGGACTGGAAAATGGCAAATATCATCCCATTATATAAAAAGGGTGACAGGGCAGATCCAAGCAACTATAGGCCAGTAAGCTTAACAAGCATCACAGGAAAATTAATGGAAGGAATTATTAATGATAAGATTGAGCAACACATGACAAGGACAGGAGTTATTCTGAACAGTCAGCATGGGTTCAGAAGGGGGAGGTCGTGTTTTACTAACATGTTGGAATTCTATGAGGAGGCAACAAAAGGATACGATCAAAGTGGAGCTTATGATATTATTTATCTGGACTTTCAGAAAGCATTTGATAAGGTGCCACATGAGAGGTTGGGCATCAAGTTAAAAGAAGTGGGAGTTCAGGGTGATGTTTTTAGATGGGTGCAGAATTGGCTCAGACACAGGAAGCAGAGGGTGATGGTGCGAGGAACCTCATCAGAACTGGCCGATGTTAAGAGTGGTGTTCCACAGGGGTCAGTGCTAGGGCCGCTGCTATTTTTAATATATATAAATGATTTAGATAGGAATATAAGTAACAAGCTGGTTAAGTTTGCAGATGATACCAAGATAGGTGGATTAGCAGATAATTTGGAATCCGTTATATCATTACAGAAGGACTTGGATAGCATACAGGTTTGGGCAGATTTGTGGCAGATGAATTTAATGTCAGTAAATGTAAAGTATTACACATAGGAAGTAAAAATATTAGGTTTGAATACACAATGGGCGGTCAGAAAATCGAGAGTACACCTTATGAGAAGGATTTAGGAGTCATAGTGGACTCCAAGCTATCAACTTCCAAACAGTGTTCAGAAGCCATTAAGAAGGCTAACAGAATGTTAGGTTATATAGCACGATCTGTGGAGTACAAGTCCAAGGAGGTTATGCTCAACCTTTATAATGCACTGGTGAGGCCTCATCTTGAGTACTGTGTGCAGTTTTGGTCTCCAGGCTACAAAAAGGACATAGCAGCACTAGAAAAGGTCCAGAGAAGAGCGACTAGGCTGATTCCAGGTCTACAGGGGTTGAATTATGAGGAAAGATTAAAAGAGCTGAGCCTTTACAGTTTAAGCAAAAGAAGATTAAGAGGTGACATGATTGAAGTGTTTAAAATTATGAAGGGAATTAGTACAGTGGATCCAGACTTGTATTTTAAAATGAGCTCATCAAGAACACGGGGACACAGTTGGAAACTTGTTAAGGGTAAATTTCGTACAAACATTAGGAAGTTTTTCTTTACACAAAGAACGATAGACACTTGGAATAAGCTACCAAGTAGTGTGGTAGACAGTAAGACGTTAGGGACTTTCAAAACTCGACTTGATGTTTTCTTGGAGGAAACAAGTGGATAGGACTGGTGAGCTTTGTTGGGCTGAATGGCCTGTTCTCGTCTAGATTGTTCTAATTCTAATTCTAAAGTTGGGTGTGTGATAGATGAGAAAGAAGATTTATGGAGAGAGTTGGATGAAGTGGTGAACAGTGTACCCAAGGGACAGAAGTGGTGATTGGAGCGGATTTCAATGGAAATATTGGTAATGGGTATATATGGTGTCAAGGAGAGCAATGAAGAAGGTTTAGATGCTAGTGGATTTTGCCAAAAGGATGGATATGGATGTGGTGAATATGTATTTTAAGAAGAGGGAGTAACAAAGGTTTACATACAAGAGTGGGGGAAGATGCACACAGGTAGATTACATCCTATGCAGAAGAGTCCATCTGAAGGAGATTGAGGACTGCAAAGTGGTGGAAGGGGTAAGTTTAGTTAAGCAGCATAGGATGATGGTCTGTAGGATGACGTTGGAGATCAAGAAGAGGAAGAGAGTCAGGGCAGAGCCAAGGATCAAATGGTGGAATTTGAAAAAGGAAGACTGCAAGGTTGAGTTTAGGGAGAAGGTGAGACAGGCACTGGGTGGTAGTGAAGAGTTACCACACAGTTGGGAAACTACAGCTGATGTAGTAAAGATGACAGCAAGAAGGTTGCTGGGCGTGACATCTGCACAGAGGAAGGAGGAAAAGGAAACCTGGTAGTGGAATGGGGAAGTATAGGAGAGTTTACAGAGAAGGAGGATGGCAAAGAAGAAGTGGGATAGTCAGAGAGATGCAGAGAGTAGACAAGAGTACAAGGAGATAAGGGGCAAGGTGAAGAGAGAGGTGGTGAAGTCTAAAGAAACGGTGTATGATGAGTTGTATGAGAGGTTGGACACTAAGGAGGGAGAAAAGGACCTGTACCAATTGGGTGGACAGAGGGACCCAGCTGGAAAAGATGTGCAGCAGGTTAGGATGATGAAGGATAAAGATGGAAACATACTCACAAATGAGGAGAGTGTGTTGAACAGATGTAAAGAGTACTTTGAGTTGCTGAGGAATGAAGAGAATGAGAGAGAGAAGAGGTTGGATGATGTATAGATAGCAAATGAGGAAGTGCAACGGATTAGCAAGAAGGAAGAAACGACAGCTATAAAGAGGGTGTAAAATGAAAAAGCTGTTGGTCCATATAACATACCTGTGGAAGCATGGAGGTGTTTAGGAGAGATGGCAGTGGAGTTTTTAACCAGATTGCTTAATGGAATATTAGAAAGTGAGAGGATGCCTGAGGAGTGGAGAAGAAGTGTACTGGTGCCAATATTTAAGAATAAGGGGGATGTGCAGGACTGTAGTAACTACAGGGGGATAAAATTGATGAGCCACAGCATGAAGTTATGGGAAAGAGTAGTAGAAGCTAGGTTAAGAAGTGAGGTGATGATTAGTGAGCAGCAGTATGGTTTCATGCCAAGAAAGAGCACCACAGATCCAATGTTTGCTCTGAGGATGTTGATGGAGAAGTATAGAGAATGCCAGAAGGAGTTGCATTGCGTCTTTGTGGACCTAGAGCAAGCATGTGACAGGGTGCCTCGAGAGGAGTTGTGGTATTGTATGAGGAAGTCGGGAGTGGCAGAGAAGTATGTAAGAGTTGTACATGTGTGTATGTGTGCCAATGTGTGAGTGTATTCACCCTGCATTGAACTGGTGTTCTATCCAGGGATTGTTCTTGCCTTGACCATATGCTTGTTGAGATAGATTCCAGTCCCTTGCAACCCTGCTTTGGAAATGTTATGGTATAGTATTCTACTCATAAAACTTATTTTGTTATTAAGGTTGAAGCATACTGATGTAGTGGCTTGCACTGCCACCTTATAGTTCCAGGGGCCATGCCTTTGAATCTCAGCCCAGATACTGTACCTCTTTCATGTTGTTTGAATGTTCCCTGTGTGCCTGCTTGGATTTTTCTCCCTGTATATCCTGTATATCTCGTATAGAGAGAGCTATGGGGAGGGAACTCACAAAAGTTAAGGAGGTTCCACCTGATTTGGAACTGCTTCCAGAGTGTAATCATGTGGCACCAGAAGCACTCCAAGATTTGGCATAAAATAAACCGCACAACCTCATCCAGGTAAGATGGGAATGGAAGATAAAGGACAAGGCTTGTCTGGAGGAGAGTAGAGGAGCATTAATATGCAAGTTTACTTGTGAGTACTTTTTTGAAGAAAGGACCTAAAAAAGGTATCTGTGTAAAATAAAATGTATTTTATTTAAACCCCTGGCTGTGCAAATACACTCTTTCTGGACTCAGCTGGTATTATTTACTTGGCTACATAAGATACTGATGGCATTGCTAGACATTTGTTTGTATTTTTATGTATGAAAATATGAACAGGATCTACAGGATGAACAACCATAGCAGATATCTGCTGAACCAGTCCACAAAATGTATTTGTTGAAAGGCTGAGACTAAATTTCATTACCTGAACCAATGCAAGTGAGAACTGCATTATTATAATGCTATGATGAAACCCGCCATTTTGACTGAGCTATTTTGAGGCAATTTGAGAATACTTTGTGCTATAATCCCAAGTGATATTTGGTAATACTGCTTGGCTCATTAATTAGTTTAAACTGAGATAATGTTGTTATAAACATTAAATGAAGAACTAAATTTTTTTATGAGCTGCATTATGGGTGAATGGTATAATGTGAGATGCCTGTTCATTCATGCATTTTTACATGCGTGTCTGAGGATCTCTTAATGGGCTCTGTTGAGGCATGTAATAACCTGCCAGAGTGAGAGGGGTGTACATCACTTGCTTTGTCTTCTCCTTCTATCTTGAGAGAGACACCTGAATCCCTTTCCATTAGAGCCCCAGACTCCTGGAAGACGTGAATTATTTGACTGACAGACTATCCGCTAGACAGAGCTCCTGAAAACATTGACTACAATTAAAGGTGTTACTTTGTTTATTTTTCTTTTATATTAAACAAGATGAAATTTTGATATGGCAGTCTGTAATTTCTGCGCCCAGCCACAGTATATACAAGGGACGTTCAAAAATTTTATGCACTTTTATATTTTCGTCAGCAATGGTGAAGGAGGGAGGAATAGTAATTGGGCATTAAAAAGTTGTCACGATGGTGAATGGTCTCATCCGTTGCGAGAGATATACGTCTAAAGTGGAGCTCCATTAGCAGCAGTGTTATTTTTTTCTATTACAGTGATCCCTCGCTATATCGCGCTTCGGCTTTCACGGCTTCACTCCATCGCGGATTTTAAATGTAAGCATATCTAAATATATATCACGGATTTTTTCGCTGGTTCGCGGATTTCTGCGGACAATGGGTCTTTTAATTTATAGTACATGCTTCCTCAGTTGGTTTGATACCAGTTGATTTCATACAAGGGATGCTATTGACAGATGGCTGAGAAGCTACCCAATCAGAGCACTTATTACGTATTAAATAAAACTCCTCAATGATATATAATATGCTTGCCACGCGGTGCTTCGCATACTTGAAAGCATGAACAGCACGTATTGATTTTTGATTGTTTGCTTTTCTCTATCTCTCTCACTCTCTCTGACATTCTCTGCTCCTGATGGAGGGGGTGTGAGCAGAGCGGCTATTCGCACATTGGCCTAGAGCAGGGGTCGGCAACCTTTTGCTAACTGTGTGCCAACTTAAGGTTTCAAATTATTCAGAGTGCCAACATCACATATCATTTTATACAAGTCGAGGTCAATATTCTTATTTTACCATATATTTTATTTTTATATTTTAATTAATTAGTATATAGTGATATTCAATAATATGTAAAGTTGTAAACAACATTAAAAGAAATAGAGTTTCTTGAAAGATTTTTAAAAAAACTTTTTTATTATTAATGGGAGCCTTGCCCTTGCATGGTCTTGGCCAGTTGCTCAATATCGACAACATACTTTCTCACTTTGAGTTTGACACAATTTTCTGAATGTTCAGGCGTTAGGCGACTACGCTGTGGATTTAGCACTGCTTTCATGTGAGAGAAAATTTGTTCACAGGAATAGGTTGATCCAAAAGCTGAAAGAAGAGCAAAAGCAATTTTCTTCAAACAGATGTAATAATTCGGAAGGGATCTCCAACAGCTGAGAATAGCTGCAGACTTTTCTAGATTTTCATTTTCCAGAGACTTCCGTAGTTCAACAAATTTTGATGTCCATAATTCTGAAGATCTGAAGTCAATCTGTTGCATTTCAAAGTCATTAATATCCATCCAACTAAATAGTTCCAACTGGGTAGTTTCCAAATCAATTATATCAGGCTTAATGAGATACGAAAATAAGGATCCATGAATGTGGAAGTCTTTACTTCGTTTATCAAATTCTGCTTTGAGTACTTCAATGTACTCTTGAAGCTCATCTACATTTACTTCAAATTGATTTGAGAGATTCTTCACATTCGGGAAGTACCTGAATGCTTTGATATTGATATCACAGGTAAAAATGTCTAGTTTCATTGTAAATGCTTTCCAATAGCTGAAAAGATCAAGTACTGTTTGTCCCTGTCCTTGTAATTTCAGATTAAGTTAATTTAAATGTGTGCTTATGTCAGTCAGAAACATCAACTTTAACACCCAGTTTTCATCATTCAGTTCAGGAAAATGTTTCTTTTTTTCATTAAGAAACACCTTAATAGCTCCAAGACAACTGACAAATCTATTTAAAACTTTGCCTCGACTAAGCCAGCGAACATTGCTGTGTAGCAGAAGATCTCCATATTCACACTCAATTTCTTGTAAAAGAAACTTGAACTGCCTGTGAACCAGTGAAGAATGAGAAATTATAAAGTTGACTATTTCAACAACAGTTGTCACCACAGAGACCAAATTCAGAGATGAGGTCTTTGCACATAGGCTCACCTGGTGTATAATACAATGAAAATTCAAAAGTTTGCGGCCAACATGATTTTCAAGAAGTTTTACAAATCCTTTCTTCTTGCCAACCATTGCAGCAGCACCATCGGTTGTCACACAGAATAACTTGTTTAAGTCTATGTCATGTTTAGCAAAATAACTAATAAATGCAGTCAAAATGTCTTCTGCTTTGGTTGTGTCATGATGTGGCAATAAGCAACACAACTCTTCATAAATGTGATTATTTTCAAGATATCTTGCAACCAAGGCTAAGCGAGACAAATCGTTTAAATCAGTGCTTTGTCAAGCACAACACTAAATACTTGAGATTGTTTTAATCCAGATATTTGTTTAGTTGTTACATTTTCAGCTAAATCAGTTATGCGCCTCTCAACTGATCTTGCAGAAATTGGTATTTCTCTAATACGAGTAAATATAATCTCCTTATTTGGTAAATCACCGAATAAAATTTCAGCACTGCTTAAAAAAGTTTCTTTGATGTATTCTCCGTCTGTAAACGGTTTCCCTTTCAAAGCAAAACATTCAGCTATTTTATAACTACATTCAGTAGCTTTAATCTTCATTCCAACTGCTTTGCTCAAAATACTAGTTTGTTTTTCGAAACCAGAAATAGCTTTTTTGATAGCTCCACTTTTCTCTTCTGAGGTTTTAAACTTAGACTGGTGTTTTGTTTGAAAGTGTCTTTGTACACTAGATGTGCGACACGCAACGCTTTCACAACAGAAAGTACACACAGCACGATCTTTTTGTCCAACAAATCCATATTCTTTTGTCCAACAGATCTACATACGTGCAATATGAGAGGAAAACTGTCAGTAAACTGTCAGCTATAACTAGTCATAATGACACTACAATGCCGATCGCTGTACACAGCTTGTTTAGAAGCGTGGGCCTTAATTATATTGACGTTTTTTCTAAGTAGATCTAGGAACTAATAAAAATATGACCATCTCAGTTTTTTTATACAATGGATATATTTAGATTAATCAATTATGAACCATATATATTATTCAACTATCGGCATCCGGCCTTTGTAGATCTACTGTAGATCTGCATATTTGCAGCACATGACCGGAAAGTCGTAACCAATGTTCATATTAGAAAACATTTATAAAATGCAAAAACCAATGTTGTTCTATAGTGGGTATCGTTAAAATATCACCTGAAAAATTATATATATGCTTGTATACAACGAAATCCAGATATACACACAACAGGTTTTAAAGCAAATGCGCCACAATTTTTTATGTAATAGAATTTTGATCTCGCTAGTGGACGTTACTGTCGTTAGTTTCTGAGATTTCTCATATAGACTGTTCCCCTGACCTACTTAGACTGCTGTTACAACAAGTCTGTGGCTGGGACCCTGCTACGCCCAAGTGCCGAAATGAGCGAGGAAACCCCGCTAATCAATTTATAATCAACTTGATACAGGAAACGTGAAGAGTCTGCGTGCCATTTGAAATTGCTTGGCGTGCCAAGTGTGGCACGCGTGCCATAGGTTGCCGACCCCTGGCCTAGAGGATACGGACGCTCCTCTAAAAAATGCTGAAAGAATGCCTTCACATTGCTCCCTTCCTTGCAGCTGCTTTGTCCGGCGGTGCTTCGTATACTTAAAAGGCTGAACAGCCCTATTGATTTTTGATTGTTTGCTTTTCTCTCTCTCTGTGTCTCTCTCTCTCTGACATTCTCTGCTCCTGACACACACTCCTTTGAAGAAGAAGATATGTTTGCATTCTTTTAATTGTGAGACGGAACTGTCATCTCTGTCTTGTCATGGAGCACAGTTTAAGCTTTTGACTAAAAGGTGTTACTTCATGTCTAGAGGGCTCTAATAATGTTAAAAAAGTATATTTAGAAGTTAGAGGTTTTCTATGCTCTGTGAAAATATTCGTTTTATAAATAAAGAATCCTACTTCGCAGAAATTCATTTATCGTGGTAGAGTCTGGAATGGATTAACCGTGATAAACAAGGGTTTACTGTATTTCCTTAGTATCCTGAGATATCCTGTATTTATCCAACCCGAGGGTTTTACTATAGTATATGCAAGCATATATAAACATGGGCGGCAAGAAAGGGGCTCAGAAAGAAATGGAAAAGAAAACTAAGGCTACATCCAAGCCTAGATCGACAAGTCCAAATTCAAGCTCAAGGTATGGCCTTTCAGAGACTGAAAGAAGAAGTGAGAAGCTGCGGCGGGAACTGCAAGAGCTGTGGCAGGATAATAAAGATTCGGAGAAACGTGTATATATTCGTTTTGAGGTGGCCTTTAGAGGTCTGCTGGATAAATTTGAGGAGCACATTCAGGAAAACGCGTCTAAACTGAGCACACTTGCCAATCAGCTGGAGGATGTTAAGCAGACATTAAAGACTCGAATCGAAACAGCCGAAAATCTAGCATCCACCGCTGATGGAAAAACAACAGCTGCCAATTCTGAGACAGACTTGCTGCTCTGGAAGATGGAAGCAGTAGGAATATTATTAGAATTGAAGGTCTACCTGAGAATTGTGAAAGTCCAAACCCAGTGAAATTCACAGCTGAACTATTCTCTAAAATAATTGGAGATGACTTTAAGTCAGATACCGAGACAGCAGCAGCTTATCGCATATGCGGATCAAATACCTTTAGACCTAGGTCTTTTATTGTCCGCTTCGAGAGATTACTATGTAAGATAGAGGTGATGGCACTCCTCAAGAGATTATATTTGAAAATAACTACATTCATATTTTCCCTGATTTCTCTCCCGCAACAGCTGCTAAATGTGCTGCCTTCTACAACATTAAACTGAGGTTATGGCAAGCTGAAATCAAATATAGCCTCCTGTACCCTGCCAAACTGAAAGTGGATGTTTAAGGCCAATACTACGTCTTCTCCAGCAAGGAGGAAGCAGAAAAGGAATCCCGACACTACTCTGAAACACAATAGTGAGTCGCATCCTGTCATGGCATGGCAAGGAGATATCACCTGCTGACTAAACCACTTGTAATAATACGGGTAATATAATTATACATCCTTTTCATTACTTGGACACTTTCTGTTTATGTTTTAATTACAGTTATAGACGTGTGTGTGGAAGAAATTAACTTTTTTTTTTCTACTACCCTAACGGAGTCTGATTAACATCATACCCTTGGTTTATTGTTATTGTTATTATTGCATTAAGACTTACTATGCTTATCCTGGACCACTTTTTAACATCATTCCCAGGGTTTATTATCTTAATATTCAAAGATTGCTGAAGATTATATTTTATGCTTATAGTTTGTTAATAATTATATTTTAGGCATAGTAATTAGACAATATTGGCAATAGATATCTCTACCTTTTAATCCTAAAACGCCGTTGCGTGGGGGCTTGTTTTGCTTTGGATATGCTCTGTCTCTAGTTATGTCAGAGCACCAAGACTTTGTGAAGTGGGGTCCAGACTCTTGTGGGGAGACAAAATGTGTGGGGTGTGGAGGAGGAGAAAGAGAGCAGGCTATATCTAATCAATCCTTTTAATGCTTATAATTATAACTACCAATGTAACAACAGGCTGCATGGCAATAACTCTTGGGGAAATATGGAATTAAGGTTAAAGCTGTCTCACTTCCGGTTAAGACTATAAAATGAAATGATCAAAAATTCAGAATCAATGTCTCCATGATGGAACAGTTAACTTTGTGAGCTGGAATGTTAAAGGCCTGAATCACGAATTAAAGAGAAAGAACGTACTCTCTCAACTAACAGGTTTAAATGCTAAAATAGTATTTTTACAGGAGACCCACTTACTAATCAAGGATCAGTTCTGGCTGCAAAAGTACTGGACTGGCCAAATGTTCCATTCTAGCTTTACAAAGAAAACTAGTGGTGTGTGTCTCATACATAGAACAGTCTCATCTGTAGCATTAGCTGTAGCATCTGATCCTGAAGGGAGATATGTGATTGTCTTGGGCTCTTAAAACTATAATGGCTGGGAATTTTAATTGTGTTTTAATTAAAATTCCCAGCCATTATATTTAATTGTGTCACTGCCCATTCCTAGCTTGGTCGATGAGTTCAAATGCGCAAAGATAAGGCTGGACATGTCACTCACGGACTCTCGGGATTCCATAGTGAGAGGCGCTGCTACCACCCTAGCAACAGGGAGGAAGTGGACCACAGCCACAGCTGTGCTACAGGCCAAATCTGCTCTTCTCCATTGTGACGTGGTGGGCCACGTCCAACAGGGCAGAGGAGGCTTTGGTCTTGGAGTGGTAACACCTCTCTGGCAACAGGCATCTGCAACTGAACATTGAAACATGGTGGTGGAGGAGGTGCGTCGAGAGGAGGAAGCAGCCAGACATGCCAGAGGTGTAGCACAGGCCAAGCAGGGCCGCTGGATGAAGTGGGAGGGTGTTGAAAAGAGAAAACTCACATGGAGTGAACTCTGGGGAATGGAGTCCAACAGGCTGAGCTTCATTATCTGAGCCACATATGATGTGCTGCCTTCCACCATAAATCTGCAGCTGTGGTTTGGAAAGGACCAATCTTGCCCCCTGTGTACAGTCCCAGCAACACTCAAACACATCCTGGTTGGTTGTAGGACTAGCCTCACGCAAGGCAGATACACATTGAGATACAACAAGGTCCTCAGGTGCCTAGCTGAGAAAGCTGAATGCAAGAGGGAATCCATCAATGCCCTACCTTTCACCAAAAAGGAGGTGCGCCAGTACCCACCAGCATTTGTCCGGGAGGAGGACAAGCAGAGGACTAGCCCTTCAACCCTAGATCTGGGACAGCTGAAGGTAGCCAGGGATTGGCAGATGCAAGATGACTTGGATCAGAGGCTCATCTTCCCTACAGAGATCATAACAACTACTCTGCGACCAGACCTCATCCTTTGGTCTAACTGCCGAAAACTTTCTTATGTCATCAAGCTGACGGTACCGTGGGAGGATGCCATTGACGAAACCTTTGAACATAAGAAGCTGCAGTATGCCAACTTAGCAGCTGAGGTGGAGAAGAGAGGCTGGAAGATAAAGGTGCCCGGTGGAGGTGGGGTGTAGGGGCTTTGTGGCCAGTACAACAGCGAAGCTCCTTAGAGAGGTTGGAGTCAGGGGACAGGCCCATCGACAGGCTATCAGAGAATTGGCTAACACTGCTGAGAGGACCAGTCACTGGCTATGGCTGAAGAGGGATGATATCACTTGGGCTGCTAAGGAGATCAGCTAAATGCGAGACACATGCCCAGGCTTGATCAACCTGGGGTGGGCCTGCCTCAGCAGAGGGTGTCTTGTGATAAATGGCCGAAACACCCTCTGAAGTTGAGGCACACAACTAACGATGTGTCCTGCTGGTAAAGCCTCCTGGCTGCCATCCCTCATAGCAGCCATCCTTCAAGATTTCCCCCCTATAGAAGCGGTGCAAATATCAGGGATTGTAACACCTAGTTCTTTCATTGAATCTAATTTCTACTCACCAGTATATCATTGCTACTAAAGAATTGGTAATAATTTCTTGCCTACGATTAAATCCTACAAGTACAATGCTAT
Source organism: Polypterus senegalus (assembly GCF_016835505.1). Lineage (NCBI taxonomy): Eukaryota > Metazoa > Chordata > Cladistia > Polypteriformes > Polypteridae > Polypterus > Polypterus senegalus. The sequence goes on from NC_053171.1 coordinate 58,879,221, forward strand.
TGTTATTTCTGACCATGCACCTCTGATCTTGGTGCTAAAGTCACTATGCCCCACACACTCACCTCGCAGATGGTGTCTTAACCCGCTTCTATTAGCAGACGAGAACTGTACAGAATTTATATCCAAACAAATCAGTTTCTTCCTAGAGACAAATACATCCTCAGAGGTTTCTGCAGGAATACTCTGGGAAACTCTAAAGGCCTTCTTAAGAGAACAGATTATTTCATATCTTTCCCACAGGAATAAATTAGAAACCAAGAAAGTATCGGAGCTAAAAAGCGAAATTACTAGAATAGATGAAGAACATGCCAGGCTTCCAAGCGAGGCTCTACATAGGAAAAGGCAGGCTCTGCATTCAGAACTCAACCTCTTGACAACTAAAGAAACTGAACAACTAATTTATAAATCCAGACATCATTACTATGAACACGGAGAGAAAGCTAATAAGCTTTTAGCTCAACAAATCCACAAGCAAGAAGTTCACAATGCAATCCCAGTAATCACCAACACGAACGGAGATGAAATCATTGACCATAAAAATATAATGCACACATTTAGAGACTACTATAAATCCTTATATTCTACTGAGTTTAAAGAAGACAACACACAATCTAATGCATTTCTGGATACATTACAGATACCACAAATAGATACTTTAGTGTGGAGGAACTGATAAACCTCTAGCACTATCAGAATTACTAGATGCTATAAAGTCACTTCAAGGTGGGAAAGCAGCAGGCCCTGATGGCTACCCTGCAGAATTTTATAAGAAATTCTCCACTCAGCTAGCTCCCCTCCTATTAGCAACATTTACAGAAGCTAGAGACAATCAAATTCTACCTCAAACTTTTCACCAAGCATTAATCACCATTTTTCCTAAACAAAATAAGGACTTATTACAATGTGCATCATACAGACCAATTTCACTTCTGAATAATGATGTTAAGATACTCTCAAAAATCATAGCTAGAAGGATGGAGAAAGTGCTGCCTTCAGTAATATCACAAGATCAAACTGGATTTATCAAGGGTCGACACTTATCTTCCAATCTTCGACACCTGTTTAATGTAATATACTCACCAACAAAGTCAAACACCCCAGAAATATTATTATCATTGGATGCAGAAAAAGCATTTGACATGATTGAATGGAAATACCTTTTCACTACATTGAGAAATTTGGGTTTGGCCCAAAACATTTGTGCATGGATCAAACTACTGTATACAAATCCAGAAGCTTCAGTTTGTATTAACAACATTTGTTCAGACTACTTTAAACTAGAAGGTGGTACCAGACAGGGATGCCTTGTCACCACTGCTATTTGCAATCGCCATTGAACCACTGGCGGTTCACTGTCAAAATGCTGATCAGATAAAGGGATTATCAGAGAAGGACTGGAACAGAAAATTTCTCTATATGCAGATGATATGGTACTGTATATATCAGACCCACAAAATTCTGTGCCTGCAGTCTTAACAGCACTTACAGAATTTCAAAAGATCTCTGGTCTCAGAATTAATCTGAATAAAAGTGTACTCTTTCCAGTGAATTCTCAAGCATATAATATTAGATTAGACACCCTACCTTTTATCATTGCAGATCAGTTTAAATACCTAGGGTAAACATCACAAGTAAACACAAAGCTCTTTATCAACAAAATTTCCATGTCTGTATGGAAAAAATTAAGCAAGACTTGCATAGATGGTCAACCCTTCATCTCACTCTAGCTGGAAGAATTAACGTTGTTAAGATGAATATTCTTCCTAAGCTTCTTTTTTTATTTCAAAACATTCCAATATACATCAATAAATCATTTTTTAAGCAATTAGATTCAACAATAACCTCATTTATTTGGAACTCAAAACATCCACGTATCCAAAGAGCGACCCTACAAAGACCTAAGGCAGAAGGTGGCATGGCTCTACCTAACTTTCAGTTTTATTACTGGGCAGCAAACATACAAGCTATAAAAACCTGGACACAAATAGATGAACATACACAGGCCTGGTCCGCAATAGAAGTAAAATCCTGCAGTACTTCTTTATATTCCCTGCTTTGTGCCCCAATAAATGCAAGTTATTGGCAATATACTAATAACCCAATTGTGCTTCACTCACTCAGAATATGGAACCAATGTAGAAAGCATTTTAAGATGGAGAAGCTTTTATCTGTGGCACCTCTGCAAGAGAACCACCTCTTTCAACCTTTGCAAACATATGCAGTTTTTAATATCTGGAAAAGATTTGGGATTAAATTGCTTAGAGATCTTTATATAGACAACATCTTTGCATCCTATGAACAATTACATTCCAAATTTAACTTTCCAGCTACACATTTCTTTCACTATCTTCAAATTAGGAACTTTGTTAAAAAGAACCTGCCCAATCTTCCTCATATTGCTCAATTTCGAGGACTTAGATACCATCTCTAAAATATATAAAATTATTTTACAGTCCCTCCCTTTCAAAGGTCCAAGAGGACAATGGGGAAAAGATCTCTTAATCAATATATCAGGAAAGGAGTGGAAAGAAGCAATGCAGAGACTTCACTTGAGCTCCATATGCACAAAGCATACAATTATTCAACTCAAAATTATCTATCAAGCACATCTGTCTCACCTAAAACTGTCCAAAATGTTTCCAGGGCAAGCCAAACGCTGCAATGAAGTCCCAGCCTCACTGGGTCACATGTTTTGGGCCTGCACCAAACTTAATATCATTTTGGACCAAAATTTTTAAGTGCCTTTCAGACAGCCTTGGTATCACAATCCCTCCTAACCAATTAACAGCTGTGTTTGGTGTACTCCCAAATGGGCTTAAAGTGGAGAAGGACAAACATACTGTGATTGCATTCACTACAATTTTGGCACGGAGACTTATTTTGCTAAACTGGAAGAATCCCAACTCTCCTCTTTTAAGTCAGTGGGAAACCGATGTTTGAAACTGGAAAAAATCAAATACTCAGTTAGAGGATCTGTACAGAATTTTTTCAAAACCTGGCAGGATCTAATCAATAATATTTTAGAATAATCTCTTAAAGCACAGAAGAAGCAATTATTTCCACATTTCTTTTTCTTTTCCATTCATCTCTATTGCCCTATTAAACTCATCAATTTAGGTATGTTCATAAGCCTTAAGTTTTACTCTGTTGGTCATGCTCTCTCTCTCAGTGGTGGGGGTCGATTTGTTTTTTTCAATCCTATTTTTTGTAAAAATTGATCTATTTGTATGGAATGATTACAATAAAATGTATAAATAAAAAAAAAAAATTGGTACAATGCTGGGAAAATTATATCGCAAACAAAGGTGACTATATAGAAAAGTGATGCAATTTGTTTTCCATCCATCCATCCATTTTCCAACCAATTAAATCTGAACACAGGGTCACGGGGGTCTTATGGAGCCAATCCCAGCCAACACAGGGCACAAGGCAGGAACCAATCCCGGGCAGGGCGCCAACCCACCGCGGTGCACACACACACCAAGCACACATTAGGGACAATTTAGAATCGCCAATCCACCTAACCTGCATGTCTTTGGAGGTGGGAGGAAACCGGAGTACCCAGAGGAAACCCATGCAGACACTGGGAGAACATGCAAACTCAGGAAGGAAACCCAGGTCTCCTAACTGCGAGGCAGCAGTGCTACCACTGCGCCACCGTGCCGCCCCTAATTTGTTTTTGAAATTCTTAAATAATACAGTTTAAAAGAAAGTGTGGAAACTTTTTGAACGTCCCTCGTATATGGATATATATAAAGCACAGGCAGGTTTAAAAGATGGACTGGAAGTCTTTGTATATTTTATTCACCAAAACAAGCTGACTGCCTAGATAAACAAAAGCAATCAGTCCCTGGCAAGATCAGTGAATAAACATTTCAACAGTTTAAAAAACTTTGAAATAATTATCAAAGAAGGAGAGAGAGATAATAGACAGAGTATCACGCCATTTATTATATGAGTTGCTAGTGTTATATAAATTCAAGAGCTGCAATTAATATCCACTTTGGCATCATAAAACTGCAGTAATGAAATTCCTTTTTGTAAATTTATAGTTATATCACCAATTAGGCATTAATTCAAAGCATCACTTTACAGTTCTCAAATCTGTTGGAATTAACAAATAGCTCCATATTTGTCCAGTATTTTCAATCTAAGTATGTGTTATGAGTGCTGCACTCCACCCAGAGCTGGCCCGATGGTGCCAGTTTCACATCACCCAAGACCAATGGACAGATGAGTAAAACCACTGGTTTCATTCGATTTAAAATTTAGTTGCAATGTTTATATCAAGGGTTTTTATGTCAAATGAGTTTTCTGACCTATTATGAACGCATTACTAAGCTTCATTTAAAAATAGCTGTTTCTAGTTACTTCAATACCTTACTTATACATGTTGTTAAGAATGTATTAAAATTCTTTTTTGGATTTTTAACTATTGTCACACACGTGCGAGTAGGAAGCAGCTAAAAAGTCTGAGTAATGGTAATAAAACATCCAACCAGGGGACGGCGGAGTGCGCTGACTGTCTTTTTTGTTCCCTACAGACCTTTCCTGGGAAATCCTGCAAGGTTCCCAGGAACCTTCTGCTGACAGAAGACATCGCTTCCGGAGCTGACCTCTTTGCTGACATCACTTCTGAAGCTGGCCCCCTTGCTGACGTCACTTTTGGTTCCGGCCCTTTTGATGACATCATTTCCTCTACAGGCCTTTAAAGCCTCTATCTTTGTCTATTGCAGTCAGTTCTGTTGTGGACTCTGTTCTATGCACATCATGTTTAAAAAAAACTTAAACTTTTGCAGCTAGGAAAACAATATACAGGTGGCTGCCCCAAACCTGTATGATATCTATGTTGTATTATTATCACAGTGGCAGAGCTGCCAGGATACAGTCCCAGAAGAAACTGGGACATGGATAGGAAACTAACCAGGTAGGAAAGTACCAGGGCCGAGTTTCTTGGGGGGGGGAGTGCATTTGGGTCAGGAAGGACTCGGTACAGGCTCCGCTCCCCAAATACTACCCCAGGCTTGTCACTTACCAAATGGAGAGTGTGAAAGGGACACATAGACGTAAGCTGGTTTCTGGGGATGAAACAAAAATCGCTTATTATGCTCTCTCAGAAGAGAGAGCTGAGCCACCCAATGGGGTTGCTTTCCCAGTTAAATATGAGCTATCCCTAGTTCAGCAGGCAAGAATAATAAAAAATTGGGAATTTGATCCAGAGAGATCAATCTAGGGGCAGGCTATGACCCTCTGGGAGCAGGTGGCCTTATGGCTAAGGCCATTTGAACTGACCACCTGCCAAACAGTGCAGTAGGTCACCTGCTTTATTTTTCTAAAGAACCTCCCCAAAAACTTTGCCCAGCTGGACTGGGGAGATTTCCATTCTATGGAAGAGCTTATAAAGCTCATAAAATCACCAAAATACTAATCTCGCAATCTGGGAGAGCAGAACAGTTCTCTAGTGGATTTCCTAGAGATTACATCCTACAAAATAAGTCTCTTCCACATAAATTGGAGCCTGTTTCTGAGTGTGACCTACCTGGGAGCGAGGCAGGATGTAGGTGGATGGGAAGTGATGGTTTGTGTGCTCTTGCCAACTTCCTGATGTCATCAAATAAAAGACCAGTAGTCATTAATGGTTATAAATTCAATGCCTTGTTTGGTTCTGGCAGCAACATTTCCATTGTTGATTGCCGATACGTTTTACCGCGACAAAGAATTAAAGCAAAGACCAGTATTAAATGTATTCACAGAGATATCCGGATGTACAATACCGCCCTATGTTTCATGAGTCAGGGAGGATCGCTAAAAAAATCCCCCATGGCTGTCCACCCTAATCCACCTTTTCTAGAGATTCTGGGGCAGGACTGGTCTGAAAATAAATGCGGTAAACTATTGAGTACTCCCGATAAAAACTTCGTTATAGATGGGGATAACTTGTCTCAAGCTGTCTCCATGTCGTGTACACAGCCAGTGGAGAGAGATAAGGAAGCCCATGAGAAGGATGGGCAACAACCCCAAGGTATATTGAATATTTTGAAAGAAGACTGGGAAGAAGAGGCTCTTCCATCTAAAAATATTTTGGAATATATCAGAAAATTACATGATAGATTTGGGAAAATCCAACCTATTCTAAAAAGTCATATGGAATAGGCACAAGCAGCACAGGCCTGTTATTATGACCGTGGCACAACGCTCCAAGAATTCTATCCGGGCGATCGTGTCATAGTATTAGTTCCCACCTCCCATTCTAACTTACTTGCCCATTTGCATGGCCCATATGAAATTAAGGAGAGAAAAAGATTAGTTGACTATTTGGTGAAACAACCAAAGCAAGCTGGTTTATCATGTGAACTTACTAATGCCGTGGAAGGAGAGGGAGTCAGATCCCTCCTCCGCTCAGCCCTGCTAATTCTTCGCTCACATGAACACCCTTAATTTCAGCGAGGAATTAACTTATAGACAAAGATGGGTGCTGGAATCAGCTATCCTGTCTGTCTCTGAGGTGGTGAGTGAAAAACCCAGGAGGATCTCTCTAATTGTGCACAGCATAGTGACTGAATCGGGGGTTATAGTCAGAGAGCGCCCCTATAGACTTCCTGAGGCAAAGAAAGCAGAAGTGGAGCTGGAAATCAAGTGGATGCTGGAACTAGGAGTGATAGAGGAAATTTATAGTCCCTGGTCCAGTCCAATTGTCTTGGTTAGTAAGCCTAATGGCAGTGGGTGGGTTTGCAATGACTTCCATCGGCTTAACCAGGTCTCCCTATTTGATGCTTATCCCATTCTTCTCGTGGATGACCTCCTCGAGAGGATTGGTCAATCAAAATTTTTGACCACACTTGACATGACAAAGGGGTACTGGCAGATTCCTTTAACAGACTCCGCGAAGGTCCAAACAGCGTTTAGCACCCCTAGCGGACACTGGCAGTATCATGTCCTTCCATTCGGATTACATGGGGCTCCTGCGACTCTTCACTGTCTGGTGGACAGTGCTCCAACCCCATAATGCATATAGTGCTGCCTTTCTGGATGACATTGTCATCTATTCCAGCACATGGAAGGAACACATACAGCAGGTCACTGCGGTACTGTGGACACAAGGAGAAGCCAGGCTTCATATCAATCCCAAGAAATATTTCTTTGGACTGAAAGAGGCTAAATATTTGGGCTACCTGGTGGGTCGGGTACCATGAAACCACAGTGTTCAAAAATAGATGCCATTTTAAAATGGTCCCATCCGCAAACCAAGCGGCAAATCTAAACAGTAGTTATAGGCATGCGGCTTCTGTCAAAATCGCAATTAGAGCTGTCAATCATAATGATTAATTACTTTTAATCCCCGCCCCCTCTGACGTCACACCGGAAGTGCCGCCCCGTTGATGCAAGACCGGAAGTCCCGCCCCGTCACCTCCTGATGACGTCACGTCGGAATTCCCCCGCCCCTCCACGTGACCTCTCTCTGCCCCGTTGGCACCGCCCCCCGGTGTCGGATTGGTCCAGGGCTTCCCGTCCCCGCCCCAAATGCTCCTTAAACCCTCCCCTGGCCCCTGATTGGTTCCATAAACTGTCAAGAGTCCGTTTGACTGAGGCCTGACCGCTGGTTGAACCCGGATTGCACCTGCCCGGCGAAATAAACTGTCAAGGGCCGTTTGATGGATGTCTACCCGCTAGTTGAACCCGGATTTCACCTGCCGGGTGAAATAAACTGTCAAGGGCCGTGTGACGGATGTCTGACCGCTGTTTGAACCCATTCAGCCCCCCTCTCCCGAAAGACAAGCCCGGGCGTGTTACAGCCTTTACCTCGACAAGCTCGGACATGCCCGGGGCATGTCGTGAACAGCTCAGGCATGCCCGAGGCCTGTCCTGAACAGCTCAGACATGCCCGGGGGCTGCCTCGGCCCCTGCCCTTTCTCTGGCACAAGCCCAGACATGCCCGGGTCCTGTCCTGACCGGATCAGACCAGCCCAAAGTCGCCCTAGCACCGACCCGAGGATGTTCCGTACCCTGCCGGCCTAAAGGGACTGCCTCGGCCTCTGGGCCCGAGGCAGCACCTGACAGACGGCCTTACCACACTGCCCGGTCACCCAGACTTCCCTGCCGAAAGCCTAAAAAGCGAAGCATTTTGTTCTCATCTTTGCTTCAAACTAAGTCAAGCTGCTTTTTATCCATCTCACACACAGATAACAAACTGTGAGATCAAAGACACGGTCTGAGTCAGGCCGGAGCACCTGACCGTCGGCCTCCCCACACTTCCCGGTCACCCAGACTTCCCAGTCCCCCACACTTCCCTGCCGAAAGCCTAAAAAGCTAAGCATTTTGTTCTATCTACGATTTTAAGATGAGCACACCATTAAAACATCTCATCTTTGCTTCAAACTAAGTCAAGCTGCTTTTTTTTTTCCATCGCACACACAGATAACAAACTGTGAGATCAAAGACACAGTCAGTGTGATCGCACCCTGTTTCTGGGCCCCCCGGGGTCAGGCCGCACCTAGTGGCCGGTCTCCCCACCACTTCCCAGCCACTTCTGAAAGTGCTGTATAAAAAAGCGAAGCATTTTCTTCGGTTCTATCTATGATTTTAATATGAACATGCCATTAAAATATCTATCTCATCTTTGCTTTATCACTTACAGGTCCATCCTTTTCCATCTCACAATTCCTCAACCAACATTGAATCAGGTTCCCAGTGACAGACTCTGCAGTAAAAACATTCTTAGCAATGAAGCAGCCCCGCTTTTAGCAGACCCCCTTGCAAGCAGGCCTGTGTGCTCTGTCTCTCTCTCTCTCTCTCAGAGCGCAGACACATGCTGAGACAGCCCCTGCTGCAGCGTGGAGCGCAATCGCCTTCACATAGTTGTGTGCTTCAAGCACCCATTCCCGCTGGGTGAGCCCCTGCGAGATCGCCCGCTTGTCAACAGCTGTCTGTAAACTCCCCTACCCCATATGTCAGCGGGCTCGAGACCACGCAGACCCTCTGTCTCTGACGGATGGATCTTTTAAAGTTAAGGGATTTTTAAAGATTAGCTTGTAAAGTTTGAGATAACTGCTAGTTCAGCCCTTTAAAAATCACACATAGTTAAATAATATGCCGCAGTTCCCTTTTAAATCACGTTTGAGACATCTAGCCTGGGCTGAATGGTGGCTGATATCAAAAATGTTCACATATATACAGAGCTTAACCTTAGGGTTTATTTTCCGGGGTCTGTCTAAAATCAGACAAAAGACACTTCCTAAAAAAGAGCAAAACCCTAATTTTTCCTTAATTATATTGTCCTCCTGGCTGAGTAATGAACCATGTCCTGTACTTTCGAGAGGCTGGCCCATGCCTGTCATCCCTTACACTATATAGCATGTTTGGTTACTCTTTTTGTAAGTATAATATAATGAAGTATCACTACACTGGTCAAGAGAGACGGATTCCACGTTTGTTTTTGCTTAGCTCATTTCTATCACCTAGGAGCCTTTTGACAAAAGAAACCTCTCTAAATACACTTGTGCATTTCAACGGAGATTTATAAGAAAGCAGGTTTTCTACCTTATCCCAGTTTTGTACGTGCATGTAAAAGCACTTACTGTTACACTAGCACAAAATTTTGATATTTTCTGTCTACTCAAAAAACTGAAATTATTTCTGTTTACACAGGTGATAATTAGAAATCATTTTACTATTTTTAATTAAAAAGTTAAAAACAGAAAAGCCCAATTATAATTTTTATTTTGTCATGGGAGGGCCCTAGGGTGACACTTTTCCCCTTTATACTCTTACTTATGTAGACCTTAAAACATATTCTTACCAAAATAGTTCATCACTTCCCAATTCCTGTAACTTCAGGTAATTAGACAGAGCTCCATGACAGGCAAGAGAAGATTATAGGTCAAATACACAGTGTCATAAAATAAAATAAAATGTGAACACTGCGCAGACCTCTGCCCATGACGGATGGATCTTTTAAAGTTAAGGGATTTTTAAAGATTAGCTTGTAAAGCTTGAGATAACTGCTAGTTCAGCCCTTTAAAAATCACACCTAGTTAAATAATATGCAGTAGTTCCCTTTTAAATCACGTTTGAGACATCTAAAAAATCTAGCCTGGGCTGTATAATTTGTAATTATATTACTTAATATAATTTGTATAACAATCGATCTAAAACAAGCCCTTTTTCTATTCAAACTCACCCCACATTTTTAAATACAGGTATCTTCAGCTGACCCTAAGGAAACATCTTGTGGAAGCAAGCGGCCGTATGGCTCAGGGAGGGGGGTGATGGTTCCAGCAGGGGCCGATTTCACACTTCAGCTAAATCAGGTTTCCCAGTGACGGACTCTGCAGTAAAAAACAGTTTTAGCAATGAAGCTGATTTCCCAGAGAGAAAGACCAAGTGGCAGACCCTGTCAGCTTTTAGCCGACCCCCCTGCGAGCAGCCCCTGCTCTCTCTACACACAGAAAGTAAAGTCAGGCTCTGCAAGCACCTCAATCGAGGGAAGGACTCTGCGAGTTCGCTTCCAAACAACTGAGCCCGCCTGTTTTGAGCACCCACCCCACGCTGGGTGACCCTCAGAGAGCTCACCGGCTGCTAGTCTCAGGAATTTGTTAGGATTAGGTCATGTACAAACCTAAACTTTGATTTATCACCTTTAAAGACATGGAGCAGTCTCGTGCTACAAACGCCTTGTGTCTCTTTTAACACTTCTGCCTGTAAAGCTTTCTATTCCTTCCGTGGCCTCAGGTTTAATAGGGGCTTGCACCCAGGCTAATGAACAAGGTCCTGTACATGTCGAGATGCCGGCCCATGCCTGCCATCCCTTACACTATATAACATGTTTGGTTATTCATTTTGTATGTATAATATAATGAAGTTATTTTTAAAAGTAACCCCACACCGCACAAGAGAGACAGATTCCACGTGTGTTTTAGGATTTGCTGCGATCAGTGATTTTAGTGTTTTGCTGAGCTCATTTCTATCACCTAGGAGCCTTTGGACAAAGGAAAACTCTGTAAATACACTTGTGCATTTAAACGGAGATTTATAAGAATGCACAGGAGGGCATAGTGAAGTGTGCTGGTTTAACTAGAGGCAGGGGATGTAAGTAGCCCTTTTTGCCCCTCCGAAGTTCAGCAAACTAAAATCATGTTTTTTTTTAAATCAGCAGCTTTAGCTCCTGCTAGTGACCTCATAAATGGGAGCCAACCGCTCAGCACGCTTGTATAGCTCACAAAATAGCAGAGCTAATTACTCTTTCTTCTTAAACTAATGATCAGATATTCGGGTAATTCTTAATGAAACACTAAAGCTAGTGAACAAAAATACATGTTCAGTAGCCAAGTAAAATGACCGGTTGCTTTAACATGAAAATAAAGCATCTTTAGAAAATAAAGCATCTAAAGCATCTTTGTAAAGGTCCGATTTTAAAACATTATAAGAAAAATCCTAGTTTCCAAAAAAGTTCTGCCCATTTTCCAACAGTTTTCCTGATTGATCTTTGGAAGCATCAGTGCCTTTCTGATCACATCCACCCCAAACAAAGCATAGAACTTAATTTCTGTACTCATTTTAAATGATAATAGCCAGTATAAAGTCCCTAAAGGAACTGGAGACATCTGATATCTTCCGTCATATATGTTTTCTTGCCAGCCCAAGTCATTCAGATTCTGCTTACAACATAAATGTACGATTATTTTTTCTCAAATGGCCAGTTCTTTGGCCTGCTAATCATGAAAAAATCTGATTTTATTCTCATGACACTTTATTTGCATATTTTATTATACCTACTTATATCGACATTTATCTATCTCTATATTTATTTTTCTGTATCAGAAGGTAGTTTAAGTTAATTTGTTTTGGGTTCAATAGATGTATTTTTCATATTTTCGATTCTTGTTTTCTTTTTTCACATCTTGAGTCCCCTTTTTGTTACTTCGTGCCCCCTAGCGTGGTCAGCCCCCAGTTTGAGAACCACTGTGTAGGGTTTTATTTGTAAAACACTCTGCTGCATTTTAAGCTAAATTAGATTCCCTTGTTTATTCAGCCGTGCATCGGTGTTCCATTTTTGTTATAAATTGTATTTAGCCTCTCTTTATTTACTAAGCATTTTATATGATGATTAGAAAACAGTTATCTTGTTCAGGCTTTAATTTAAAAGAGCATTTTCATCAACAGGTTATAAACACTTTGGTACTCATGGGGCTTTGTTTAATACAACGTTTTAGAAATTCTTTGAATGCTTGGTAATAGCCTTCCATTTTACATCAGTTATGAACCCCTGAAAATAAGAACGGTTATAGGAGGTTATAGGAACCTGTACACTACAGGGCTGATGCTTAGGCTTTGGACACATTAGACCAATCAGGATGGAAAATGTTTTAGTGAATAATTACATCATATCTATTATATGTATTAGCACAAGGATTCCAATTTTACTAAAACTGTGAGGTTTATTCTTTCTTTTAGGTAGTCCAGGATACATAGGACAGCTGTCATTGAAAACTGCTTTCCCTCTGTTTGTGAAAAAGCACCCTTGGTTTTAGTAGCATTCAGGGTCAAGGGATGTAAGTTTGACCTGTGATTCCAAAATGAAACATTGACTCGCCCCTATCACAAAGATAAGATAGTAAAAACTAAAATGTACAAATACTAAGTCACAGAGGAGATTAAAAAACATCTTAAGACCGGATCACATCAAGCTCACCGCACACTACAACAGAACCTACAGTACGTGTTCTGCGATATATTATCAGCTAAACTGTCATCTATGTAGGCAGTTCCACGGGATTGCAAAGAGTTGGGGAAACATTATTTAACATCGGCTAGTATGAGGCTGATTAACATTAGCCGGTTATTGTTAGAATCTTACCTGGCACTAAAAGTGAGGCTTGTGTTCCTCCTGATTCAGGAAGAACATTAAATATTAGAGTTTAAAATATGAACTAGACTGATAAGGACATGTGTGCCAAAATAAATAAATAAAGTAAATAACCACATGAAAAAGTGGAGTGATTACAATTTGAAAAAACTGCCGTGATGTATAAAAACATTTGAAATAAATAATAAGCTTTTTTGACATGCGCAGTCCGGAATAGTCTGAATGTGTCTTAAAGAGTTCATTTTTTAAATAAAACTTAAAAAGGCAAATTAAAAATATTAAATCTGAATAAAACACAAAAGTCTCATTTAATGATATCAATTAGGGTTGAGTATTATCAAGCACCGGGATCTATTTATAAGGTTTATTTAATTTAGTTATAAACAAAATGATTGGTGGCATTTTGCTTTGAAATGAACAATAGTTTGATAGATCTTTAAGAATTAGAATGCAAGGGCTGACAAAGAGTATCTCAGATGTCTATTTTATTTTAACCTTTTGACAAGAAGCCCCTGGTCAGGGAAATATACCACCTATATTGAAAATGAACAGTGCTGACATGCTAACTAAATAGATATAATCTAAGATATTTTAGAATATGACCCTAGGCGCTAACCCCCATGATTCTGACCAACTAAAGGGTCTTCACTTCATTGTCCAACTTCCTGCGGGTGTTATGGATCTTGTAATGGAGACTGCAAAAGATTCTCTAATCTTTACACTGTAATGGTCCACATGACGGAGATCTAGCGCCTGTGTCCGCATTGTTAACCGGTCATAGGACATGATGTTCAAAATTCACCTAGGGTTTTTCAAATGAGATAGGACGAGTGCGGCGTGTGTTCTGTATTCACTATTCACAACAACCGTTCCCCCGAGACCTTAGGTTTTTTATGCCGAAGTACCTTTCACTGACCCGAATAAGAGACATCCATCAAAATGCTCTTGACAGTTTCCTGAACCAATCAGACCGGTGGGGCGGGAGTCTCTTTTCAAAGAGTATAAAAAACATTTTTAACGACGTGTTTTGAACGGTTAACAATCAGCATCTTTCCAGCTATGTTCCTGATCAGCCACGACGGTCCATGGACCAGACGGCCCCCTACGACGGCCTGTTTTGACATAAGGCTATCATGCCCGACTCCGAGTACTCTGCGCCTAACAGCTAGCCTGCAGACCAGCCTTCTCGGCTGGACCATCTTATGCCTTCAGCTGCCCAGATCTAGGGTCCTGAGCCTCAGGTATCTGCCCCTGGTGATCTATATTGGAGAACCGCGCAGTACCTGACATTTTTGTACCTGCTCATGATGTTACGGGGTTCCTAGTAGGGTCTGAGGAGATAGCCGTGCAACAAGAAGAGGCCGTGGACGACCAGGCAGAGGCTCAAGCCGATTGGAACCTATCACCCAAGGATGGGATTATGCGGGCATGGCCCTTGAACAAACGGATGGACCCTGGGTGAAACATTTCGAAAGGCTCTGAATCTGGGCAAGTGTTGGATAGAATAACGGATCGGCACCTAAAAAGTACCGGCAGGGATGTTGTACAGACCGACCCAGCCAGACACAGCCTACTGGTCTGTTTGAGACTGATTGACTCACCAGCGACTGTCTGTTTTCCACAAACTGTGGCTCAGGAGCCTGGTTATCAAGACTCTGGGCGGCTTCCACATCTTTCTGCCTTTTCATCACCTTTGTAAACTATACACTATTCACAACAACCATACCCCCGAGACCCTCGAGTTTTTTATGCCGAAGTACCTTTCACTGACCCGAATAAGAGACATCCATCAAAATGCTCCTGACAGTTTCCTGAACCAATCAGACCGGTGCGGCGGGAGTCTCTTTTCAAAGAGTATAAAAAACGTTTTCAACGACCCACCATCGTCGACGGTGAAAGAAATTAGGGCTTAAAAATCAAATGGTCCTTTATTGATCATTTTCAAAAACAATATTAAAATTCAGAGAGGTTTTACTAACCACTTCAAAACATTACAACTAAACAGCGTGATTAAAAGCCGACAAAAACATGTGATCTCACCAGACATTTAGTTCAGACACTTCATCTGATTTTCCAGGTCATACAGTGGTGTGAAAAACTATTTGCCCCCTTCCTGATTTCTTATTCTTTTGCATGTTTGTCACACAAAATGTTTCTGATCATCAAACACATTTAACCATTAGTCAAATATAACACAAGTAAACACAAAATGCAGTTTTTAAATGATGGTTTTATTATTTAGGGAGAAAAAATCCAAACCTACATGGCCCTGTGTGAAAAAGTAATTGCCCCCTGAACCTAATAACTGGTTGGGCCACCTTTAGCAGCAATAACTGCAATCAAGGGTTTGCGATAACTTGCAATGAGTCTTTTACAGTGCTCTGGAGGAATTTTGGCCCACTCATCTTGGCAGAATTGTTGTAATTCAGCTTTATTTGAGGGTTTTCTAGCATGAACCGCCTTTTTAAGGTCAGGCCATAGCATCTCATTTTGATTCAGGTCAGGACTTTGACTAGGCCACTCCAAAGTCTTCATTTTGTTTTTCTTCAGCCATTCAGAGGTGGATTTGCTGGTGTGTTTTGGGTCATTGTCCTGTTGCAGCACCCAAGATCGCTTCAGCTTGAGTTGACGAACAGATGGCCGAACATTCTCCTTCAGGATTTTTTGGTAGACAGTAGAATTCATGGTTCCATCTATCACAGCAAGCCTTTCAGGTCCTGAAGCAGCAAAACAACCCCAGACCATCACACTACCACCACCATATTTTACTGTTGGTATGATGTTCTTTTTCTGAAATGATGTGTTCCTTTTACGCCAGATGTAACGGATATTTGCCTTCCAAAAAGTTCAACTTTTGTCTCATCAGTCCACAAGGTATTTTCCCAAAAGTCTTGGCAATCATTGAGATATTTCTTAGCAAAATTGAGACAAGCCCTAATGTTCTTTTTGCTTAACAGTGGTTTGCGTCTTGGAAATCTGCCATGCAGGCCATTTTTGCCCAGTGTCTTTCTTATGGTGGAGTCGTGAACACTGACCTTAATTGAGGCAAGTGAGGCCTGCAGCTCTTTAGACGTTGTCCTGGGGTCTTTTGTGACCTCTCAGATGAGTCGTCTCTGCGCTCTTGGGGTAATTTTGGTCGGCCGGCCACTCCTGGGAAGGTTCACCACTGTTCCATGTTTTTGCCGTTTGTGGATAATGGCTCTCACTGTGGTTCGCTGGAGTCCCAAAGCTTTAGAAATGGCTTTATAACCTTTACCAGACTGATAGATCTCAATTACTTCTGTTCTCATTTGTTCCTGAATTTCTTTGGATCTTGGCATGATGTCTAGATTTTGAGGTGCTTTTGGTCTACTTCTCTGTGTCAGGCAGCTCCTATTTAAGTGATTTCTTGATTGAAACAGGTGTGGCAGTAATCAGGCCTGGGGGTGGCTACGGAAATTGAACTCAGGTGTGATACACCACAGTTAGGTTTTTTTTTTAACAAGGGAGCAATTACTTTTTCACACAGGGCCATGTAGGTTTGGATTTATTTTCTCCCTAAATAATAAAAACCATCATTTAAAAATTGCATTTTGTGTTTACTTGTGTTATATTTGACTAATGGTTAAATGTGTTTGATGATCAGAAACATTTTGTGTGACAAACATGCAAAAGAATAAGAAATCAGGAAGGGGGCAAATAGTTTTTCACACCACTGTATACCTGTAAAACCTTAAAGGTCCATCAAACCTATCAGGTCCAGAAAATGGCATTTAGAGAATGCCTCGGCTATTTCACATATTTTTGAGTAAGATTTGGCGTCCGTGTGATGAAAGGCTTGGGCGATCGACTGAATGTTCATTTTTCAGGTCGTCGACAGCGTATTTTACAAAGGTGATGAAAAGGCAGAAAGATGTGGAAGCCGCCCAGAGTCTTGATAACCGGGCTCCTGAGCCACAGTTTGTGGAAAACAGACAGTCGCTGCTGAGCCAATCAGTCTCAAACAGACCTGTAGGCTGTGTCTGGCTGGGTCGGTCTGTACAACATCCCTGCCAGTACTTTTTAGGTGCCGATCCGTTATTCTGGCCGTCTGGTCCATAGACCGTCGTGGCTGATCAGGAACATAGCTTGAAAGATGCTGATTGTTAACCGTTCAAAACACGTCGTTGAAAATGTTTTTTATACTCTTTGAAAAGAGACTCCCACCCCACCGGTCTGATTGGTTCAGGAAACTGTCAAGAGCATTTTGATGGATGTCTCTTATTCGGGTCAGTGAAAGGTACTTCGGCATAAAAAACCTAAGTTCTCGTGGGTATGGTTGTTGTGAATAGTGAATACAGAACACACGCCGCACTCGTCCTATCTCATTTGAAAAACCCTAGGTAAATTTTGAACATCATGTCCTATGACCGGTTAACACTGCGGACACAGGCGCTAGATCTCCGTCATATGGACCATTACAGAGTAAAGATTAGAGAATCTTTTGCAGTGTCCATTACAAGATCCATAACACCCGCAGGAAGTTGGACAATTAAGTGCAGGCCCTTTAGTTGGAATTATTCTAATTCTTAAAGATCTATCAAACTATTGTTCATTTCCAAGCAAAATGCCACCAATCATTTTGTTTATAACTAAATTAAATAAACCTTATAAATAGATCCCGGTGCTTGATAATACTTAACCCTAATTGATATCATTAAATGATACTTCTGTGTTTTATTCAGATTTAATATTTTTAATTTGCCTTTTTAAGTTTTATTTAAAAAAATTAACTCTTTAAGACTCATTCAGACTATTCCAGACTGCGCATGTCAAAAAAAGCTTATTATTTATTTGAAATGTTTTTATACATCACGGCAGTTTTTTCAAATTGTAATCACTCCACTTTTTCATGTGGTTATTTACTTTATTTATTAATTTTGGCACAAATGTCCTTATCAGTCTAGTTCATATTCTAAACTCTAATATTTAATGTTCTTCCTGAATCAGGAGGAAAACAAGCCTCACTTTTAGTGCCAGGTAAGATTCTAACAATAACCGGCTAATGTTAATCAGCCTCATACTAGCCGATGTTAAATAATGTTTCCCCAACTCTTTGCAATCCCGTGGAACTGCCTACATAGATGACAGTTTAGCTGATAATATATCGCAGAACACGTAGGTTCTGTTGTAGTGTGCGGTGAGCTTGATGTGATCCGGTCTTAAGATGTTTTCTAATCTCCTCTGTGACTTAGTATTTGTACATTTTAGTTTTTACTATCTTATCTTTGTGATAGAGGCGAGTCAATGTTTCATTTTGGAATCACAGTTCAAACTTACATCCCTTGACCCTGAATGCTACTAAAACCAAGGGTGCTTTTTCACAAACAGAGGGAAAGCAGTTTTCAATGACAGCTGTCCTATGTATCCTGGACTACCTAAAAGAAAGAATAAACCTCACAGTTTTAGTAAAATTGTAATCCTTGTACTAATACATATAATAGATATGATGTAATTATTCACTAAAACATTTTCCATCCTGATTGGCCTAATGTGTCCAAAGCCTAAGCATCAGCCCTGTAGTGTACAGGTTCCTATAACCTCCTATAACCGTTCTTATTTTCAGGGGTTCATAACTGATGTAAAATGGAAGGCTCTAACCAAGCATTCAAAGAATTTCTAAAACGTTGTATTAAACAAAGCCCCCTGAGCACCAAAGTGTTTATAACCTGTTGATGAAAATGCTGTTTTAAATTAAAGCCTGAACAAGATAACTGTTTTCTAATCCTCATATAAAATGCTTAGTAAATAAAAAGAGGCTAAATAAAATTTAAAACAAAAATGGAACACCATTGGACGGCTGAATAAACAAGGGAATCTAATTTAGCTTAAAATGCTGCAGAGTGTTTTACAAATAAAACCCTACCCAGTGGTTCTCAAACTGGGGGCTGACCACGCTAGGGGGCACGAAGTAACAAAAAGGGGACTCGAAGATGTGAAAAAAAGAAAACAAGAGTCGAAAATATGAAAAATACATCTATTGAAACCCAAAACAAATTAACTTAAACTACCTTCTGATACAGAAAAATAAATATAGAGATAGATAAATGTCGATACAAGTAGGTATAATAAAATATGCAAATAAAGTGTCATGAGAATAAAATCAGATTTTTTCATGATTAGCAGGCCAAAGAACTGGCCATTTGAGAAAAAATAATCGTACATTTATGTTGTAAGCAGAATCTGAATGACTTGGGCTGGCAAGAAAACATATATGACAGAAGATATCAGATGTCTCCAGTTCCTTTAGGGACTTTATACTGTCTATTATCATTTAAAATGAGTACAGAAATTAAGTTCTATGCTTTGTTTGGGGTGGATGTGATCAGAAAGGCACTGATGCTTCCAAAGATCAATCAGGAAAACTGTTGGAAAAATGGGCAGAACTCTTTTGGAAACTAGGATTTTTCTTATAATGTTTTAAAATCAGACCTTTACAAAGATGCTATTAGATGCTTTATTTTCTAAAGATCCTTTATTTTCATGTTAAAGCAACCGGTCGTTTTACTTGGCTACTGAACATGTATTTTTGTTCGCTAGTGCTTTAGTGTTTCATTAAGAATTACCCGAATATCTGATCATTAGTTTAAGAAGAAAGAGTAATTAGCTCTGCTATTTTGTGAGCTATACAAGCGTGCTGAGTGGTTGGCTCCCATTTATGAGGTCACTAGCATGAGCTAAAGCTGCTAATTTAAAAAAAAACATGATTTTAGTTCGCTGAACTTCGGAGAGGCAAAAAGGGCTACTTACATCCCCTGCCTCTAGTTAAACCAGCACACCTCACTATGCCCTCCTGTGCATTCTTATAAATCTCTGTTTAAATGCACAAGTGTATTTACAGAGTTTTCCTTTGTCCAAAGGCTCCTAGGTGATAGAAATGAGCTAAGCAAAACACTAAAAATCACGGATCGCAGCAAATCTTAAAACACACGTGGAATCTGTCTCTCTTGTGCGGTGTGGGGTTACTTTTAAAAATAACTTCATTATATTATACATACAAAATGAATAACCAAACATGTTATATAGTGTAAGGGACGGCAGGCATGGGTCGGCATCTCGACATGTACAGGACCTTGTTCATTAGCCTGGGTACAAGCCCCTATTACACCTGAGGCCACGGAAGGAATAGAGAGCTTTTACAGGCAGAAGTGTTAAAAATAGACACAAGGTGTTTGTAGCACGAGACTGCTCCATGTCTTTAAAGGTGATAAATCAAAGTTTAGGTTTGTACATGACCTAATCCTAAAAAATTCCTGAGACTACCAGCCGGTGAGCTCTCTGAGGGTCACCAAGCGGGGGGTGGGTGCTCGAAACAGGCGGGCTCAGTTGTTTGGAAGCGAACTCTCTGAGTCCTTCCCCCGATTGGGGTGCTTGCAGAGCCTGACTTTACTTTCTGTGTGTAGAGAGAGAGCAGGGGCTGCTCACAGGGGGGTCGGCTAAAAGCTGACTGGGTCTGCCACTTGGTCTTTCTCTCTGGGAAATCAGCTCCATTGCTAAAACTGTTTTTTACTGCAGAGTCCGTCACTGGGAAACCTGATTTAGCTGAAGTGGGAAATCGGCCCCTGCTGGAACCATCACCCCCTCCCTGAGCCATGCGGGCCGCTTGGTTCCACAAGATGTTTCCTTAGGGTCAGCTGAAGTTACCTGTATTTAAAATGTGGGGTGAGTTTGAATAGAAAAAGGGCTTGTTTTAGATCGATTGTCATACAAATTATATTAAGTAATATAATTACAAATTATACAGACCAGGCTAGATTTTTTAGACGTCTCAAACGTGATTTAAAAGGGAACTACTGCATATTATTTAACTATTGGCACTTTTCCACTGCATAGTATGGCACGACATGGTTCAGTTCAGCTCACTTTTGGGGCGTTTTCCACTGGGAACAGTACCTGGTACCTGGTCCTTTTTTTAGTACCACCTCAGCCGAGGTTCCAAGCGCACCGAACCGTTACCAAAACATGACGTGTAAACTCTGCTGGTCACTGATTGGCCGGAGAAAATCGTCATTACTGCATCACTGGCTATTGTTTTCTTTAAAGGTACACACACGCGGAAGTTTGTGTCCCGTCTCTCCATCGCTGGACGCAGTTTGTTGCATAAGTGGATGAATGTTTCTTCAGACATTCGAAAGTTCTCCTGCCACTGAGTGTTTGTAAAACCGGGAACAATCACATCCCACCACTCTGAAGCACGGTTAAATGTCCAAACAGATGGTCTGTTGCGCCGAATTTTTTGCAAAATGTGGAAGATCTGTAATATACAGAATAAGCATTTTAATGTTACACTGGCAGTTAAGTTCATTTTATGCTTTGCAACAGTGATAAAAGTTAGCTAGTGATGTGCTTTTTTTAGATGCTTACCCTTACGTCGTTGAGCTAAAGTGTTGTCGTTGTCTGCATGTTGTTGTAAAAGTTCCACGGTGTCACGGCAGTAGAGGCGCAACTATACACGTGAATAATCCCGCCCACTCTAAAGCGGTACTATACTGCAGTCGAAACGCAAACTGAGCCGAACTGAGACGAACCAAGGTGAGCTGTACTGAACCGTGCTGTGCCGTACTATGCAGTGGAAAAGCGCCATATGTGTGATTTTTAAAGGGCTGAACTAGCAGTTATCTCAAGCTTTACAAGCTAATCTTTAAAAATCCCTTAACTTTAAAAGATCCATCCATCATGGGCAGATGTCTGCGCAGTGTTCACACTTTATTTTATTTTATGACACTGTGTATTTGACCTATAATCTTCTCTTGCCTGTCATGGAGCTCTGTCTAATTACCCGAAGTTACAGGAATTGGGAAGTGATGAACTATTTTGGTAAGAATATGTTTTAAGGTCCACATAAGTAAGAGTATAAAGGGGAAAAGTGTCACCCTAGGCCCTCCCATGACAAAATAAAAATTATAATTGGGCTTTTCTGTTTTTAAATTTTTAATTAAAAATAGTAAAATAATTTCTAATTATCACCTGTGTAAACATAAATAATTTCAGTTTTTTGAGTAGACAGAAAATATCAAAATTTTGCGCTAGTGTAACAGTATGTGCTTTTACATGCACGTACAAAACTGGGTTAAGGTAGAAAACCTGCTTTCTTATAAATCTCAATTCACAAGTGTATTTAGAGAGGTTTCTTTTGTCAAAAGGCTCCTAGGTGATAGAAATGAGCTAAGCAAAAACAAACGTGGAATCCGTCTCTCTTGACCAGTGTAGTGACACTTCATTATATTATACTTACGAAAAGAGTAACCAAACATGCTATATAGTGTAAGGGATGACAGGCATGGGCCGGCCTCTCGAAAGTACAGGACATGGTTCATTACTCAGCCAGGAGGACAATGTAATTAAGGAAATTAGGGTTTTGCTCTTTTTTAGGAAGTGTCTTTTGTCTGATTTTAGACAGACCCCGGAAAATAAACCCTAAGGTTAAGCTCTGTATATATGTGAACATTTTTGATATCAGCCACCAATCATCCCAGGCTAGATGTCTCAAACGTGATTTAAAAGGGAACTGCGGCATATTATTTAACTATGTGTGATTTTTAAAGGGCTGAACTAGCAGTTATCTCAAACTTTACAAGCTAATCTTTAAAAATCCCTTAACTTTAAAAGATCTATCCGTCATAGACAGAGGGTCTGCGTGGTCTCGAGCCCGCTGACATATGGGGTAGGGGAGTTTACAGACAGCTGTTGACAAGCGGGCGATCTCGCAGGGGCTCACCCAGCGGGAATGGGTGCTTGAAGCACACAACTATGTGAAGGCGATTGCGCTCCACGCTGCAGCAGGGGCTGTCTCAGCATGTGTCTGCGCTCTGAGAGAGAGAGAGAGAGACAGAGCACACAGGCCTGCTTGCAAGGGGGTCTGCTAAAAGTGGGGCTGCTTCATTGCTAAGAATGTTTTTACTGCAGAGTCTGTCACTGGGAACCTGATTCAATGTTGGCTGAGGAATTGTGAGATGGAAAAGGATGGACCTGTAAGTGATAAAGCAAAGATGAGATAGATATTTTAATGAATTAAAATTTTAATATTAAAATCATAGATAGAACCGAAGAAAATGCTTCGCTTTTTTATACAGCACTTTCAGAAGTGGCTGGGAAGTGGTGGGGAGACCGGCCGCTAGGTGTGGCCTGACCCCGGGGGGCCCAGAAACAGGGTGCGATCACGCTGACTGACTCAGACTGTGTCTTTGATCTCACAGTTTGTTATCTGTGTGTGAGATGGAAAAAAAGCAGCTTGACTTAGTTTGAAGCAAAGATGAGATGTTTTAATGGTGTGCTCATCTTAAAATCGTAGATAGAACAAAATGCTTAGCTTTTTAAGGCTTTCGGCAGGGAAGTGTGGGGGACTGGGAAGTCTGGGTGACCGGGAAGTGTGGGGAGGCCGACCGTCAGGTGCTCCGGCCTGACTCAGACCGTGTCTTTGATCTCACAGTTTGTTATCTGTGTGTGAGATGGATAAAAAGCAGCTTGACTTAGTTTGAAGCAAAGATGAGAACAAAATGCTTTGCTTTTTAGGCTTTCGGCAGGGAAGTCTGGGTGACCGGGCAGTGTGGGGAGGCCGTCCGTCAGGTGCTGCCTCGGGCCCAGAGGCCGAGGCAGTCCCTTTAGGCCGGCAGGGTACGGAACATCCTCGGGTCGGTGCTAGGGCAACTTTGGGCTGGTCTGAGCCGGTCAGGACAGGACCCGAGCCTGTCTGGGCTTGTGCCAGAGAAAGGGCAGGGGCCGAGGCAGCCCCCGGGCATGTCTGAGCTGTTCAGGACAGGCCTCGGGCATGCCTGAGCTGTTCACGACATGCCCCGGGCATGTCCGAGCTTGTCGAGGTAAAGGCTGTAACACGCCCGGGCTTGTCTTTCGGGAGAGGGGGGCTGAGCGGGTTCAAACAGCGGTCAGACATCCATCACACGGTCCGTTGACAGTTTATGGAACCAATCAGGGGCCAGGGGAGGGTTCAAGGAGCAGTCGGGGGGGCGGCGCCAACGGGGTGGAGAGAGGTCACGTAGAGGGGCGGGGGAATTCCGACGTGATGTTATCAGGAGGCGACGGGGCGGGACTTCCGGTCTTGCGTCAGTGGGGCGGGACTTCCGGTGTGACGTAATAGGGCGGGGCTTAAAAGTCATTAATCATTATGATTGAAAGCTCTAATTGCGATTTTGACAGTATGTACCTGCCTATAACTACTCTAAGCATTTCTCAGATTGGCTGGGTACTAATGCTGGTTCGTACCTAGATTTTCAGAGAGAATGGTGCCCTTGACTGATCTAATAAAGAAAAGAGGTACTAATCATGTGGTATGGACTGACAAGACGGACATGTGAATTCTGTGACTTAAAACCGGCTCCCAATTTTTCTCTCCCTTTTATTCTCCAGACGGACGCTTTGGACACAGGCCTGGGGGTGTTGAACACCCCGTCATGTACCTAAACTGGAAACTGTTGGATTGGGAGACCAGGTATGCGGTGGAATGGGAAGCCCTTGCGATTCAATGGATGATTACACAGTTTAGGTACTACCTCTTGGGCCGGGAGTTCACTCTGGTGATGAATCATGCTCCCTTACAGTGGATGCACCTTCACAAAGAGTCGAGTCCACAGGTCACTAGATGGTTTCTTGACCACCAACAAGTTTTTGCTAATTCATTGTAAGGGCTCTCTCCATACCAATGCTGACACTCTTTCTCGTGCCCACAACCTCTCAGTGCAGGACACCCGACCCAATGGGTCTGGGCTGGGGGGGTGGGGCCTTGTCACACACGTGAGAGTAGGAGGCAGTTAAAGGGTCTGAGTAATGGTAATAAAACATCCGACCAGGGGGGCGATGGAGTGCTGACATCACTTTCGAAGCCGGCCCCTTTGCTGACATCACTTCTGAAGCCAGCCCCTTTGCTGACATTATTTCCTCTACAGGCTTTTGAAACCTCCATCTTTTGTCTATTATAGTCAGTTCTGTTGTGGACTCTGTTCTATGCACATCATGCTTAAAATAAACTAAACTTTTGCAGCTGGGAAAACAATATATGGGTGGCTGCCCCAAATCTTTATGAATTCTATGTCTATGTTGTTATTATCACACTACATTTTAATTAAATATAGCAGGTACTATTCTAGGGCAGCACAGTGGCTGAAGTGGTAGCACTGCTGCCTCACAGTTATGAGACCCTGGGTCTTCCCTGCGTGGAGTTTGCATGTTCTCCCTGTGTCTGCGTGGGTTTCCCCCAGGTGCTCCGGTTTTCTCCCACAGTCCAAAGACATGTAGGTTAGGTACATTGACGATTCTAAATTGTCCTGGGGTTTGTTTCCTGCCTTGCGCTCTGTGTTGGCTGGGATTGGCTCCAACAGACACCCATGACCCTGTAGTTAGAATATAGTGGATTGAATAATGGATGGATGGAGGTACTATTCTATTCTAAACAGAGTTTACACTATTTCATGCCTTGTGGGCTTTACACAAACAATAAACACAGCTACCAAGAAGTGCAGTGGTGTAGTATTTTGTGACCATCAAACAACAAAATCAAAAAGCTTGAATTTTACAAAACCAGATCCCAGCATATTACATTCCACTATGATTGGCCACAACTTATCAAGTGATTGATACTGTAAAACACAGAAACATTAATTCAAAAACATATTGCATGTAAAGTTTGCTTTTCCACATGTTTGTGTTTACCTTTAGTTTATCCGAAATGCTACCAAAAGGGCCACTGTTTGAACTTTGAGATACCATGCTATATTTTGCATTGGCTTCAAGTTACATTTAAAACCAATTTTAAAACACTCCCCTCTGATACATAAAGTTATTATTAAGTTTGGTTACCTTCACTTAATAAAACCCAATAATGTAATCACATGATACAGGTTTTCTAGAAATGACAAGGACAAATAAGACTCCTGCAGAAGTCAATAGCCTATAACTACAAGGTGCCTATGATATGGTTTAACTAGCCTTCAAAGCAGGGAATGACCTGTTAGTGTTACAATTTAAACTAATCTAACTAAAAAAGTGATATCATTTAAGTTGTTCACACAGGCCAGTAAAAATGTGACAATAATCATGAGCCTTTGATGATCATTTCCTATTCCTATTCCTTCTCCTTTCATGATATCCCACTGCAATACTTGGTGGCACAGACTAGAATTGTATGTCAAAGTGGTTCAATATCTTTGACATTAACTGTGAAGGACACAGTATTAAACTGCCTTATGGTTATATTCTCAAGCACATGGGGTCAAATATTGTAAAATGTCCAGCTACAAGTGCGTAGTCATTTTTTGATCTGTAACAGTCAAACGTGGACTTGTTGAGATAGTAATTTACAGAGATAGTAATCTATTGTGAGTGAAGACAACATCAGTTTACATGTTACTGAGGTCGTGGTTAATTTTCAAATAACTATAGTGTGCTGAGGAAAAAAGGTATTTTCTTAATTATGGGAGTAAAAACCTTAATGACTTCAATTCTTTATGTCTTCTGTTTCTAAACCAGTTTAAACAAGTTTGCCAATTGATGAAATTTATACCAGAGTATAAAACAAAATATTAAAAAGATGAAATCTTTAGCCAAATGAAATTGCCTTTATTATCCACGTATATTTACCATACACTAAGCTAGTTATGTGTGTACGTGTTAATGAGAATAAGCTGAAAGTTGTACCATCTCCTATCTCTGATTATGCTTTGACCTTCAAAATAAGAAATCGTGTCCATGTTGACTATGGAAACTTCATTATCTATTTGGGTTTGTGCTCACTCAGTTTTATTATAAAGATGTCTGAGAGCTGTTCTTGTAAATCTTTGCCCAAGTCTGCTTGAACCATGAAATTGCTAATGTCATTGAGGCTGCTTTTTTACTTTGCTAAGTTGCAATACCACTCACTTAGGATTCATTTTATTCGTAATTGAAAAGTAACTGTAGCAAAAAATTGATGTAATATAACCCATTAAACTGCATTAGCCTTTTACTGTGGAGGAATTATAAAATATACAACACAATAATTAGTGTAAAAGTGTTCCATTAACTTTTCTTTTCATATCTCAACATCACTAGAACAAAGTGCATTAGTACTGACCTTCTCTCACAAAATATTAATATGAATAATGGTCTTTTTTTCTGAAGTGTAAAGACATATAGTCCCACGCCAGATATATATATTTTTTTATAATAAAGTTTAATAATGTTTCTTTCTAAGTGTGTGAGAGTAATTGTAATACAATAAAGTAAAAAAAAAATATATTTAACATACTTTAAAGAAATAATTTACCTGTTTTATTCATGAAGATGCTAATTATGCAGAATGTAGAAATTTTCATGCTCATAGCAGTCATTTGGTCCAACAAATATGAAGTTGTTAAGTTATGCTAACTCTCAGCGATGTGTAAAAACTTTCAGCTTAAACCTTAGAACAGGAAACTGTCGGATAACAGGAAGTTACTCTTTAACATATACTAATGCTGGCACAGCAAGTTTAATATTTCAGTCATCCTTCTTCACTTTCATTTAAATACTAGTTTTTCAATGTAATTAAATATATACTTTTGCAGTGTGTTTTCCAGTAGACAAAGATCACTCTTCTCATCTATCCATCAATCTACGTGTATAAATGCATACAACACTCTTGTTTTTAAAGGTACTAAGCTGTATAAGAAAAGAGTTTGAATTAATACATAAACACTATATATAAAAAGTAAATTATTTGAATTTTAATCTATTCTCTTCTCAACGTCATCCAATCCTTATATTATTTGAATTTATATATTTTAATTTCTCAACAACATCCACACCTTTTAACTACTGTACTTCACTTATCAAATTCAGTGCCTAGTTAAATGCAGAGGCCAAAAAAATCAAATATTTAAATTTCAGAAATTCAAGATATTTTTTTATTGAAAATTAAAGCAATTCAATAAACATATAAAATTTGATTATTCAAGTAACCAGTTAAACTCACTAATTGAATTTCTTTGCTGTTTCAATGCACTTCAAGACCCTACATTTATTTATTTTATTTTATATTATTTATTTATTATTATTACATTTGCTTTCAATTTAAAGTTGCAAAATTTCACAATAAAATATTTACAGTCTCACAGGCTTCAATATCTCTCGTTACACCTTATGGACCCACACACACCTACACAAACACACAAACACAGGTGATGAACAGCAAATGGTTCATACAATAAATATAAAATAATATAACAAGTACACATAAAACACCCTTTAGTTGCAAGCCTGAGTGATGGTGGTGGTGTGTAGCAGAAATACAGTACCTTCAGAAATGTCCTTTGTTACCAGAGGAAAACCCAGGGCTTTCTCTTTCGTGACTCACATTGCTATGTCTTGTTTCTCTCTTTTTTTTCTTTGTGATTGTAACCCAGTCCAAATAAAAACTCAACTGACACACTAACAACATTCGGCAACAGTTTTAGCTGCTGCCGCTATCAAATACGATGTTGGCGGTCATGCTCACCAATTATTTTTTTACTTTATCACTAAACTTCTTCCTTTCAATGTTTTGATGTTCCAAGTAATTTTTTTCTCTCTCATTTCCCTTTCCAAAAACAAAAAACTGAACTGGAGTCAGGCAGCTCCCCCAGTCTCTTCCTGGTCTTTTTCAGGTCTTCCCCATTTGCTCCTTTTGGCCAATCCCATTGCATGAACAGAATACTGACCCTCACTTAACCAGTCACAACAGAGATACTGTCAAGATGTGTTGTGCTCAGTATGTTAACAAGGCGCTTTTCAAACAGCAAGAATAGTGAGTAAGACGACACATGTTCTGCCCTATTTGGGGCTTATCAGTTGTATGCACTTTTTTGCTTCCCCTTACAGGGATCGAACCTTGGAAATCAGCACCTGAACCATTGTGCAGTGGTGGCCAGCTCACTTACTTGACATGGTATAGATCGGATATTTATAGTCACGCATGTGTGTCCAAGGAACGCCTCCTGAGCTGTCAAGGTATGTAATAACCCGTTGAGATGAAAGAGGGCACCATTGCTAACTGTGTTTTCTCCTTTTCTCCCCACAGGAGCAGCAAACCACCCAGTGAGGGCACCTGTCTCCTTCCTTACCTGTTCAGTGTCTGTGACGGCACCAAACTCTCAGAAGATGGAGTCATTTGGCTATCAGACGACCCACTTGATAGATCACCAGAAAGCAGTGACTGTGTTTGATTTTCTGTTTTGTTTCGGCCCACAAGCCTGGGTAACTATGCCAAGACATGTGTTACTTTCATTTACTTTTTATACATACTAAATGGGACCATCTCATTGGTGTCCCAAATATTGATAAGTTTACCTGTCAGTCTGCACACAGCCACAATATGGTTATGTATATGTGTATTGTAAAAAGAGCACACAACAACCATGTTAAAGGGTTGTGGGACCGTTCCCATATACTGTAGGTAGAAGTTAGGTCTTAGAGGTTTGTTACAGGCAACTGTAAAAAACATTGGCACAAGACAGTTATTAGGTGGACAAGATGGTGTTTTTATGGAGGAGGGGAGAGTGAAAAGGATGTCAGGAATAGCAGGGTATCCTGGGAGGATCGTGATATCATCAGGAAGGGACAACACATGGCTAGGGAATGTGGAAGTGGTCCGACCATCTGAATGAACAATTGGAGGTGGTTTTACGGTGACTGACTCTTTTGTGGATCATCCTTCCTGTGAGAGAACAGAGAGGTTGGTTAGTACACTGGTTTTGTCCTCCGTCTTTCGAGTTTAAGCGGCTCATCGGGTTCTTTGGTTGCCCCCTAGTTGCACGTGTGTGACAATATATATATGTACGCCCCTTTGACACTTTGTCCAGGGGAGCAGCCATGGAATGCACATTAGGTCCCCCAGAACGCATGGTGGCCTCTGGGTTACATTGGGGCCACTGGCTTGGGACACCCGGAAGTGCAGCCAGAAGTAGGTCATCAAGCACCTGCAGCAGTTCCGGGTGAGCTATAAAGGAAGCCAACAGAAACCACTCCGGGCACCTGAGTCGTGAAGAGGAGGACAAACCTGCCATGGAGGAGTGGAGGAAGACGAGAGTGTTTTGGGTGTTTTTTGTTTGTGTGTTTTGTGGATTGTGTAGGGCCTGTGGGACAGTCTGTCTTGGGTCGGTGCAAGCACTTATTCCACACTGGAGTAGTCGGCAGGATTCGAACCTGCATGGGGACCTTCACCCAAATTTGTGCGACAACCCGGAACAGCAGCGCGAGGCACGCACCCTGCACAGAAGCGCATAGAGTGCTCCCCGGGACCGTGCACGGAAGCGTGCACCCGTGGCAGGAAGGCCGTGACACTCAAGGGGCTCTCAAACCCCACCAGAGCCGGTAGGGGGAGAAGGAAAGCCGGGTGGACTCCAAGTTGGTGGCCGGATGCCCACGCACTGTCAAGGAAGAAGTCAGGGTCGACGTGGCCCGAGGTGTGGCCAGCTGGATGGTAGAAAGTCTGGCACAGACAAGGTAAGTGCCAAGCCCAGGGAGGATTGGCTCTGGGGCTATTATACTGTGTTTCCACATACCTACCTTGTGGATGCCGATGGCCCAGATCTGCGTCGGTGGTCTGGGGATGCCGATCTGGGGCACGATAGTGGGGCGAGCAAGGTAGGTCTGGCCCCCTCTTTTTCCGCAGGACATCAAACAGAGGATGAGTGACTGGATGATCACCCCGACGTGGCTTTCCCAGGTGAGGTGGGTGCGGTGGAGGAGCGAAACCACCTCCCCGTGGCAGGTAAGGGGGGGTGAAGGGTATGTGCCGACATCCCGTAGGTAAAAGAGTACAGGCGGGAGCGACGAACTTCCATCCCGGACCCTATTAACAGCCGAGAGCACCTGCGGAGAAGGAGCAGGACCTCCAAGACTCACGGTTGGCGAGGTGGGACAAGGTGAGTCCGAGTCCACTGCCGGCCAACAAAGTTAACCTATCTTTGGCTGTGCTGGAGCTGGAGGAGATCCTCAAACCTGTACAGTCTTTGTTTCAGGCCCTGGGACTGCTCCACAAGATGTTGGAGTGGCAGGAGAGGAAGGTCGGCACACCCCTGGGGGCTATAACGCAATGGCTAAGGCGGCGCAACGCTGGATTCTCTGGTCGGACACACATGACGGTACAGGTGAGTGATGCCTGCCCCTGACACAAGATGCCACCATGATGACTAATCGCGTGGCAGGGGCGGGGCTGACTGAGCTGTGTGCTAGCAGCCAGCATGCCAGCGTCAGTCTCGCAGGCATCTAAAGGGGCGTAGACGGCACAGGATCTCCCTTCTACCCAAAAGAGGACTCAGACCGTCGTTGCACCCCAGAACAAGAGGAGACCCTGGAAAAAGAAGACAGAGGCTCCAAACAGTGGACAGCACGAGCCGATCTGCTCAGGGACAGTGGAGGGCCGTGCTGCAGAGGGACTGAACCACCAGCCACCCTCAGCTGCGCAGACCTGCCAAGGATCTAACCAGAATTGAGCAGCATTGCTATGAGTGCAACTGCTGTGGCCACAACTGGAGGTGTTGTCCATGGAGGATGCGGGTGCTGGGGCAACACCTTCCAGTTTCTTTATTTTTTTGTTTCAGGACAGAGCCGTGGACCAAAGGACACCAGCTCCCCATCCTGGGAGGCTCAGCTGAGGGGTGGACAGCCAGGCATGGGTACCAGCCAGGATGCCCCTTTCCTTTGACACTGAGTCTGCGGGAGCAGCCATAGGATGCACACTACGTCCCCCACCCGGAGGAGCTGCACGGATTTACGAGCCTGTCTGGGCAGTACTGCAGCCACACTCTGAAGTGCAGCCGGAAGTAGCTCATCAAGCACCTGCAGCATTTCCAGGTGAGCTTTAAAGGAAGCCGACAGACACCACTCCGAGTGCTAGAATAGGGAGAAGGAGGACAAAGCTGCCTGGGAGGAGTGGAGAAAGACAAGTGTATTTTGGGGACTGTGTAGGGCCTATGGGACAGGGGGAAGATGTGCCCCACGGCTGCAGAGAAAATAAATCTTTTTGTTTATTTTTCACGTGGCTCTGGTGTCAGTCTGTGTCGGGTTGGCGCCAACAGAGTGCTTATTCCACAACATACAGTATATATATATATATATATATATATATATATATATATATATATATATATTGTCACACTCATGTACATGGGAGGCAGCTAAAGGGCCTGAAAGTGAGTTATCCCATGTCAGAACAGGGGGTAGCGGAGTGTGCTAACTCATTCTCTCACTTTCCTGCAGACTGTTCATGGGACATTCTGCCTGGCCCTTTTGATAACGTCACTTCCAGTTCCGGCCCCTTTGATGACATCACTTCCGGTCCGAACCCATGGAGGAGGACCCTTCCAGTTTCAGCCCTTGTGATGATGTCACATCTGGATCCAAGCCTATAGAAGATTCTTCCGGTTCTGGCCCCTTTGAGGACATCATATCCTGTTTTTACCTTTAAAGCTGCCATCTTACAACCAGAGAATCAGTTCTGTATTAGACTCTGACTTGTGGACATCAGTGCAATAATATCAAAACCTGTTTGCAGCCAGGGAGAATATGCGGGTGGCTGCCCCAAACCTTTTTTATGACTTCTTGGTCTCATTCTTGTGACATTATACCGTATATACTCATGGATAAGTTCTCTTGCGAATAAGACAATACTTCATTTTATCATATAATTTCTGGTACTTTATAATGTCAGTCGTATAAGTTAAATGCGGAAAACTCCCACTGTTGGTCCAAGAGATTATGATATGCTAGCGGCCACCTGAGAGAGTAATCACGGAACGCTGTTTTTTTGTATGTGGGTGCAGCAATGCGCCGTATCAGCATGTGTTTCTAACCTCTCTCTCTCTATTGTGCCTACGTGACCACACAGTAATACCCAAACTATTCCAAAGCAATGTTTGCACTGCTTTGTTTTTTTTGTATCTCACACCCTCAGGCACCTATATCGTAAAAGCATCCCTTATCTATGATGGAGCATTCGATTAGAAGAAAATATGAAGCTGGTTTTAAATTAAATGTCGTTGAAGTAGCGTAAAAAATTGGTAACTGCAGTGCTGCAACAAAATTTGATGTGTCTGAGAAACTGATGCTAGATAGGAGGAGGCAAGAAGATGTAAAAAAAATGTAAATGTTGCATTTTTGAACGGGTGTATAAGTCGGGGTATGATTTTATGATCAATTTTTCATGTTTCAAGACCCGACCTACACGTGAGTATACAGTACAGGCCAAAAGTTTGGACACACCTCCTCATTCAATGTGTTTTCTTTATTTTCATGACCATTTACAGCACTCCATCACTCTCCTTCTTGGTCAAATAGCCCTTATACTGCCTGGAGGTGTGTTTGGGGTCATTGTCCTGTTGAAAAATAAATGATCGTCCAACTAACCTGACTTCTGCACAACACAACTGCTGGTCCCCACCCCATTGATAAAGCAAGAAATTCCACTAAATAACCTTGATAAGGCACACCTGTGAAGTGAGAACCATTTCAGGTGACTACCTGTTAAAGCTCATTGAGAGAATGCCAAGAGTATGCAAAGCAGTAATCAGAGCAAAGGGTGGCTATTTTGAAGAAACTAGAATATAAAACATGTTTTCAGTTATTTCACCTTTTTTTGTTAAGTACATAACTCCACATGTGTTCATTCATAGTTTTGATGCCTTCAGTGAGAATCTACCAATGTAAATGGTCATGAAAATAAAGAAAACACATTGAATGCGGAGGTGTGTCCAAACTTTTGGCCTGCACTGTATATATATTATAAATACAGTCATATGAAAAAGTTTGGGAACCCCTCTCAGCCTGCATAATAATTTACTCTACTTTCAAAAAAAAGATAACAGTGTATGTCTTTCATTTCCTAGGAACATCTGAGTACTGGGGCGTTTTCCGAAGAAAGATTTTTAGTGAAGCAGTATTTAGTTGTATGAAATTAAATCAAATGTGAAAAACTGGCTGTGCAAAAATTTGGGTCCCCTTGTAATTTTGCTGATTTGATTGCATGTAACCGCTTAATAATGATTACCTGCAACACCAAATTTGTTGGATTAGCTCGTTAAGCCTTGAACTTCATAGACAGGTGTGTTCAGATCACCCCCAAGGGCCTGTAAGAACATTTTGCTGCAGATAGTGTATCTGTACATTGTTCTACAATTCACAGCAATTTGCACAAAGAACATCTGTATGGCAAAGTCACACAGAGTCACTTGATTTATGCAAATGCTCGTTTAGACAAGCCAGATTCATTTTGGAACAAAGTGCTTTGGATTGATGAGACACAAATTGAGTTATTTGGTCATAACTAAAAGCGCTTTGCATGGCAGAAGAAGAACACCGCATTCCAAGAAAAACACCTGCTACCTACTGTCAAATTTAGTGGAGCAAATCATGCTGCTGTGGGGCTAGTTCAGGGACTGGGGCCCTTGTTAAAGTTGAGGGTCAGATGAATTCAACCCATGTGGTCTATGGCTGGCTTGTCATCCCAGCCAATACCCCCAGGCCGCCAGGTGGACCTCTCCCTGCAGCATGGCGGTGCCCCGAATACCAGCAGGGAGTCATGGACAATGGAGTTTTCCTCAACAGCCCTGCTGGATACCACAGAGGCCAAAAGAGGACACTGCAGGGAGGCCCAGAGAGTCTTATGTGCCCTATAACCCGGAAGTACGTCCTAGGCAAAGTGACAGGGGAAGTGACGTACATCCGGGATGAAGAAGAGGACTTTTTACCTGAGCCGGAAGTGATAAGAAGTCACATGAACTGAATGATTGGAAACACTTCCGGGTCAGGCAATATAAAGGACTGTGTGAAATCCCCAGATGGCCAAATTTATGCACCTGTCTAATTTTGTTATGATGCATATTGCATATTTTCTGTTAATCCAATAAATTTAATGTCACTACTGAAATACTACTGTTTCCATAAGGCATGTAATATATTAAAAGGAAGTTGCTATTTTGAAAGTTCAATCAATGATTAATGAAAATCCAAAAAATTAAGATGGGTTCCCAAACTTTTTCATCCATTCATCCATTATCCAACCCGTTATATCCTAACTACAGGGTCACGGGGGTCTGCTGGAGCCATTACCTAGCCAACACAGGGCACAAGACAGGAAACAAACCCCGGGCAGGGCACACACTAAGCACACACTAGGGACAATTTAGAATCACCAATGCACCTAACCTGCATGTCTTTGGACTGTGGGAGGAAACCGGAGTACCCGGAGGAAACCCACGCACACACGGGGAAAACATGCAAACTCCATGCAGGGAGGACTTGGGAAGCAAACCTGGGTCTCCTGTTTGCGAGGCAGCAGTGCTACCACTGCACCACCGTGCCGCCCAACTTTTTCATATGACTGCATATATATATATATATATATATATATATATATATATATATATATATATATATATATATATATATATATATATATATATATATACAGTGGTGTGAAAAACTATTTGCCCCCTTCCTGATTTCTTATTCTTTTGCATGTTTGTCACACAAAATGTTTCTGGTCATCAAACACATTTAACCATTAGTCAAATATATAAGTAAACACAAAATGCAGTTTTTAAATAATGGTTTTTATTATTTAGGGAGAAAAAAATCCAAACCTACATGCCCCTGTGTGAAAAAGTAATTGCCCCTGAACATAATAACTGGTTGGGCCACCCTTAGCAGCAATAACTGCAATCAAGCGTTTGCGATAACTTGCAATGAGTCTTTACAGCTCTGGAGGAATTTTGGCCCACTCATCTTTGCAGAATTGTTGTAATTCAGCTTTATTTGAGGGGTTTCTAGCATGAACCGTCTTTTTAAGGTCATGCCATAGCATCTCAATTGGATTCAGGTCAGAACTTTGACTAGGCCACTCCAAAGTCTTCATTTTGTTTTTCTTCAGCCATTCAGAGGTGGATTTGCTGGTGTGTTTTGAGTCATTGTCCTGTTGCAGCACCCAAGATCACTTCAGCTTGAGTTGACGAACAGATGGCCGGACATTCTCCTTCAGGATTTTTTGGTAGACAGTAGAATTCATGGTTCCATCTATCACAGCAAGCCTTCCAGGTCCTGAAGCAGCAAAACAACCCCAGACCATCACACTACCACCACCATATTTTACTGTTGGTATGATGTTCTTTTTCTGAAATGCTGTGTTCCTTTTACGCCAGATGTAACGGGACATTTGCCTTCCAAAAGTTCAACTTTTGTCTCATCAGTCCACAAGGTATTTTCCCAAAAGTCTTGGCAATCATTGAGATGTTTCTTAGCAAAATTGAGACGAGCCCTAATGTTCTTTTTGCTTAAAACCGCTTATCAAGCGGGGTCATTTTTGCTAAATCGATTGTAATTTGACCTCTCCAAATTAGAATCATTGCTGTTATTGAACTATCTGGAGTATAAACACATGTTTGGTCTCTTTGTAAAGGTAACATTCTCTAGTTTCACCCTTAGTAGTCAGAATCACTGTAGGTGTGACTGATCAAAAGTTATGCACATTAAAACTCACAGAAAAAATGAATTTTTTTGTTCCCGCCTAAGTTTTTTTGTGAAAATAAAGGCCTCTATAGCTGCAGTAGGTAGGTGGGGACAGAAACACACTATGTACCAACAGAATAACTTGTTGACTACTCACATTTCAAATTTGTAAAGAATACCTGTAAAAATGACATTTTTACACCAGTTTTTATGTGGGCATGTCCAGGTGCTTTTTAGAGGGACCTATGGTTAATCCATTATCCACATTTTGGAATGTATGGAAAAAGTGTAATAACTTTTGAATGCTTCAACCCACATATATCAATGAGGGCTCTACTGAAAGCTTACACCTAAAGGAATCTATATCTACATACAGTGTCACTCTATTAGTTATGGAAATTCATATTCCATAATAAAAACAATAAAAAATACACATTTCAATATAAAAATAGTCAAAACAAGTCTTATGGGCCAAAAATATATATATATTTTATTTTTTACTTTTTTTTAAATAAAATGCACACAAACTATATACATTTTTTTACAAACTGTTACAACACAGCTCAGCGTTTTGCCATGTGCCACTGATTGTAGCAATCCCTAGCAGGCAGAAAGCACAAGGGCGTGTCACATGTATTTCTCTGCCATTAGACGTCTCCTGATCCGGAGGATCCCTCTCACTGTCACGCCGCGTACATGCCTCTATTACTTAATCGAGAGTGTATTTACGTATATCTGTACTTTTATCCATATTTTAAATGCGAAAAAACTTGGTGAAATCACAATAAACAACCACGCACCAAGTCTGCAGACTGGCACAAATGCCAGCTTCGCGTGGCTCCGATCAGTTTTGTTTACAAGTTAGCATGGCAAGTTACATATCGGCGTGCTCAGCTGCTCATTGGCTGTAAGTTTGGAGTGTCACTCACAGCGTCCAATCAAACTGGTAAATTCTACCAGGGTTTGGAGTTGTGCGTCATCGTTCAGCTGTCTGTGACACTCGTTGGCTATACGAGGTGCCAGTCACCCCCCCAGACCCCTCGTAATTGGCCAACTTAGGTGTCAATCAGAAGCTAACACTTCCATGTAACATGCTTTAGCATGGTTATTGCCGACAGAAACAAATTACGTCTGATATGACCAATAGAAATGAAAAAAAATGTCGGAGCTAGTCTCAAGTTAAGAAACGTTTTCTGGAGTTTTTGTTCCTTTGAGGATCTATCGTGTGTTTTGGACCTAATCATTTTACTGGATTATATTCCCTGGAGCCTTACGGACATAATGAGATATGCTCGGAAATATTGATGTTTGACTTGCAGAGAGCCTTCAAAGGTAGTCAAAGGTAGGAAAAGTCAGCTCTTAAAAGTATTTACTTCTCTGTAAAAAAGGATTTAGTGTCAGTGCTGTGGTTGTTGTGTGTCAAAATGGTTTATATCGTCGGAAAGACGAGTATCTGAATTTTCATTTGATGTGTAGTATGTCGAGGTGCATGACAGAGGGGCATGCACACATGGCTGTGACATGATTGTGACATCGTCCAATCGTCGTTATGTACCGGACCGGTACGTGTGCATGTTAAGTGTGGTTTGCGTCTTGGAAATCTGCCATGCAGGCCGTTTTTGCCCAGTCTCTTTCTTATGGTGGAGTCGTGAACACTGACCTTAATTGAAGCAAGTGAGGCCTGCAGTTCTTTAGACGTTGTCCTGGGGTCTTTTGTGACTTCTCGGATGAGTCGTCTCTGCACTCTTGGGGTAATTTTGGTCGGCCGGCCACTCCTGGAAAGGTTCACCACTGTTCCATGTTTTTGCCATTTGTGGATAATGGCTCTCACTGTGGTTCGCTGGAGTCCCAAAGCTTTAGTAATGGCTTTATAACCTTAACCAGACTGATAGATCTCAATTACTTCTGTTCTCATTTGTTCCTGAATTTCTTTGGACCTTGGCATGATGTCTAGCTTTTGAGGTGCTTTTGGTCTACTTCTCTGTGTCAGGCAGCTCCTATTTAAGTGATTTCTTGAATTGAAACAGGTGTGGCAGTAATCAGGCCTGGGGGTGGCTACGGAAATTGAACTCAGGTGTGATACACCACAGTTAGGTTATTTTTAACAAGGGGGCAATTACTTTTTCACACAGGGCCATGTAGGTTTGGATTTTTTTTTCTCCCTAAATAATAAAAACCATCATTTAAAAACTGCATTTTTGTTTACTTGTGTTATATTTGACTAATGGTTAAATGTGTTTGATGATCAGAAACATTTTGTGTGACAAACATCCAAAAGAATAAGAAATCAGGAAGGGGGCAAATAGTTTTTCACACCACTGTATATATATTGTGAGACTTACCTGGACATCAACAGTCAGAGACCACATCTTTATTAAAAGACACACGTTTATTAATCACCACTATACACAGGTTTCAGTCCTGAACACCACACAATGCACTCAGCAATAATCCCCCACAATGAACTCTTCTTTCTTACAGTCCTTAGCCACCTCTATTCTTCTCCTGGGAGCTTTGTCCTGCTCCCACTCCCGACTCAAGTTCTTTGAATGTAAGAGGGCGGCCCCTTTTATTCCCGCCCGGATGTGCTCCAGGTAGCTGATGACGGCCTTCCGGCAGCACTTCCGGGCGTGGCGGAAGTGCTGCCCTTTGCACCGGAAGCACTCTGGGCGTCCCTGGCAGGTTCATCCGCCATCTTCCCTGGTGAAGTGAGAGTTCTCCGGGTCCCACGAGTCTGAAAGCGCCCCCTTGCAGTGGCCACAGATTCCAACGAGGTAAATTCTTTTCCCTCTTTTCCCATAGTCCTTTTATAGTCCAGGGCGGTTGCCCTCTCATGTCCCGGAAGCTTTTAATGTCCACTTCCAATCCTTTCAGGCATCCCGGCCAGGTAAGGACCCCAGCAATATGCCACAATATATATATACTCAGCAAAAAAAGAAATGTCCTCTGACTTTCAACTGTTTTTACTTTCAGTAAACTTAATGTGTAAATATTTGTATGAACACTAAAAGAGTCAACACCATAAGACATAAACTAAAAATGTTTCACAGTGTGTCCCTGAATAAAGGGAGGCTTAAAATCAAAAGTACCAGTCAGTATCTGGTGTGGCCACCAGCTGCTTGAAGTACTGCAGTGCATCTCCTCCTCATGGACTGGACCAGATTTGTCAGTTCTTGCTATGAGATGTTACCCCACTCTTCCACCAAGGTACCTGCAAGTTTCTGGACATTTCTGGGGGGAATGGCCCTAGCCATCGATCCAAATCGATCCCGCTCCAGGGTACAGGCCTCGGTGTAGCAGCTCATTCCTTCGACGATAAACACGAATCCGTCCATCACCCCCGGTGAGACAAAACCGTGACTCATCAGTGAAGAGCACTTTTTGCCATTCCTGTCTGGTCCAGCGAAGGTGGGTTTGTGCCCATAGGCGGCGTTGTTGCTGGTGATGTCTGGTAAGGACCTGCCTTACAACAGGCCTACAAGCCCTCAGTCCAGCCTCTCTCAGCCTATTGCGGACAGTCTGAGCACTGATGGAGGGATTGTGTGTTCCTGGTGTGACTCAGGCAGTTGTTGTGGCCATCCTGTACCTGTCACGCAGGTGTGATATTCGGATGTACCGATCCTGTGCAGGTGTTGTTACACGTGATCTTCCACTGCGAGGATGATCAGCTGTCCTTCCTGTCTCCCTGTAGCGCTGTCTTAGGCGTCTCACATTGCAGACATGGCAATTTATTGCCTTAGCCACATCAGCAGTCCTCATGCCACCCTGCAGCATGCCTAATGCACGTTCACGCAGATGAGCAGGGACCCTGGGCATCTTTCTTTGGGTGTTTTTCACAGTCGGTAGACAAGTCTCTTCAGTGTCCTGCGTTTTTAGAACTGTAACCTTAAATGCCTACTTTCTGTAAGCTGTTAAGGTCTTAACGACCATTCCACAGGTGCATGTTAATTAATTGATTATGGTTAATTGAACATGCATGGAAAACATTGTTTAAACCCTTTACAATGAAGATCTGTAAAGTTATTTGGATTTTTAAAACATTATTGTTGAAATACACAGTCCTGAAAAAGGGATGTTTCTTTTTTTGCTGAGTATATATTGTAAGGTTTCTAAACTTACAATACTTGGTTGCCTGTGTCATTCAGGATTGACTTTAAAATACTGCTTATGGTTTATAAAGCCTTAAATAATAATCTCGCTCCATCTTATATATCGGAATGCCTGACACGTTATATTCCAAATCGTAACCTTAGATCTTCAAATGAGTGTCTCCTTATAATTCCAAAAGCTAAACTTAAAAGAAGTGGTGAGGCGGCCTTCTGCTGTTATGCACCCAAATTCTGGAATAGCCTGCCAATAGGAATTCGCCAGGCAAATACAGTAGAGCACTTTAAAACACTGCTGAAAACACATTACTTTAACATGGCCTTTTTATAACTTCACTTTAACTTAATACTGATACTCTGTATGTTCTATTCTTCATAATAACTATTCATGGTGGCTCTAAAATCCATACTGACCCCAACTCTCTCTTCTGTTTCTTTTTCCGTTTTTTGTGGTGGCGGCCTGCCACCACCTACTCAAAGCATCATGATGCACCAACATTGATGGACTGAAAGCCAGAAGTCTACGTGACCATCATCATCAGGTCCTTCGATGAAAACGCTAAATACAAAGAGGACTGTTTGATTTATGTTAGGTAGATTGCCCAGAGGGACTGGGGGTCTCTTGGTCTGGAACCCCTTCAGATTTTATTTTTTCTCCAGCCTTTGGAGTTTTTTGTTTTTCTGTCCACCCTGGCCATCGGACCTTACTCTTATTCTATGTTAATTAATGTTGACTTATGTTTATCTTTTATTGTGTCTTCTATTTCTCTATTCATTTTGTAAAGCACTTTGAGCTACATTTTTTTGTATGAATATGTGCTATATAAATAAATGTTGATTGATTGATTGAATGATTGATTGAAACTCTTTTGGGGCTCTCCCCAAAAGTATGACATGCCTAAGAGCACCCCCAAGCGCTGTGGAAGATAGCATCGCGGTTGCAGAGGAACCGCAGGATCCTAGCACTGTAGCAGTTTGCGCTATAAGCGCCTGCCAAGGATGGGTGATGGAAGGAATTTTGTAAATGCAGGGAACAGTATTACTTGGCCATTAACCTGATCACGACCCTGCCTGATTGTTGTGTCTGTGTACAGGAGAGTGATAGGCCCCAGTTCAATAAATAACCATGCTGTTCCTGTTTCAAGTTGAATAAAGCTGGATTTGCTAAAGTACTGAAACTCTGCCTTGTGTTTTGGGGGTGCAAGACAGGGACTCACATGTCACAATATATATACAGTGAATATATATATATATATATATATATATATATATATATATATATATATATATATATATATATATATATATATAGCTTACCAGCCATGGAGAAGTAGTGTTAAAGAAGTTATGAAAAAGAAAAGCAAACATTTTAAAAATAACGTAAGATGATTGTTAATGTAATTGTTTTGTCATTGATATGAGTGTTGCTGGCATATATATATATATATATATACAGTATATATATATATATATATATATATATATACACACACACACAGACACATATATAAACATATATATACATATAAACATATATAGAAATATATATATATATATACACATCTATACACATATATTTATATACACACACATATATATACATACTGTATATACAACATATACATATTGTGAACGCTGGCCCCGGCACAGACAGACGGACAACATTGTTTCACCCAACACACTTTATTTACACTAATATTTACAAGGTTTGTGCTCACGTGCACCCCCAGTGCCTTCTCGCACCGATCTCCCAAGTCCAGGGCCACAGTCTTTTGTGCCTTCCTGGCCCTCCGTCCTCTCTCTCCAGTTCCGTCTGCTTCCTCCCGACTTCCACCACCGACTGGAGGGAGGCGGCCCCTTAAATAAGGCTCCCGGATGAGCCCCAGGTGTTTCCGGCACCTGTTCCTTGGCCACGCCCAGCGTGTAGAAGTGCTGGCTGCCTTCCTGGCAGCTCTCCGGGCGCCCCATAAAGTCTTCCCCGGCACTTCCTGGTGTGGCGGAAGTGCGGGCTCCCGGATAATTAGGCACCGGGCGCCGCCTGGCGGTGGCCACGGGTCCCCAGGGCTGGGCTTCAAAGCCCTGTACCCGAGGCCCCTGCCTAACCAGGGCGGGCGCCCCACTCCGTCTGGAGGAGGCACTCGCCCTCCTCCGGTCCTCAAGCGTCCGGCCGGGCTCCAGCCCCAGCCAGCGGACCGTCGCGGGATAAACCGGCATGGGCGCCGCCTGGCGGTGACCACGGCCCTACAGGGAAGGGCTTCCATGCCCTCAACCCGTGGCCCCAACAGAACCAGGGCGGGCGCCTCGCGGTGTGGAGGAGGCACAAGCCCTCCTCTCGTCCTCCAAAGCGTCCCGGCGGGCTCCAGCTCCGGCCGGCGACTGCATGGGATCAACCGGCATCGGCGCCGCCTGGCGGCAACCACGGCCCCTACAGGGTAGGGCTTCCATGCCCCCGACCCGTGGCTCCCAATAGAACCAGGACGGACGCCTCGCGGTCTGGAGGAGGCACAAGCCCTCCTCATGTCCTCCTGGGCGCCCCGGCGGGGCTCCAGCCCCGGCCGGGGCCACAATATCTACATATATACTGTATATACACATATATATACAAATCTACATATATATATCTACATATATATATATATATTAGGGGTGGGACTCGATTAAAAAAATTAATCCAATTAATTAGAGGCTGTGTAAGAATTAATCTTGATTAATCGTATGTAATCGCACGTAAATTTGCCCCAAATCGCAAATGTTTTTTTTTTATTTAAAACGGTTTTAGTGGGCGACAGAATCAAATAATAGACATGGACATGAATATTGTAAACTGAAGCTGTTTTAATTTCTGAAAAAAAGCCTTTAAACTGCATTTGAATTCAAAACAGAAACAAAAATATCATCCCTGGTTAAAATTGGGCAGACTTAAAAATAAAGTGGTAGTTTAAGTACTTTAAGTACATTTTCAGAATAGTATTGTCTTTAAATAATAATAACCAAAATTTCACCATAAAGTGCAGTTTTTCTTCTTAAAAAAATAAGTCAGAAACATAAAAGGTAATTTGACCAGCTTACTCTTTAAACTCTGAGTAACATTAGCCAAAATTATTTTGTACATTAGGCTAAAACAGTGTGATCATTGAACATTTTGTAATTAGATGTATTTAGAATTACTAACGGTCACGGAAGTCCAATGATCCCCAGTAAGAGCCACAAAGTCCGCTTTCTGTAATGCATCTAATTTTGCTTGCTTTTCAGTGTGCACAAAACCATGCTTTTATCAAGGCTTCGCTCGGGAAGTCGAAATGATCAGTCGTAGGAACGCGCTTTATTCCGACTCTAACATTTTTGTAGCTGTGATGTGTGCATCAGTGTAATGGATGTACCAGGAAATCATGCATTGACAAAAGTTCCGCTTGCTTGGAATTGAAAGTGTGATTAAATGCGTTATTTTTAACGCGTTATGGAGTACATGCATCAAGCTTCTCAGCTGTGCTTGTGCTAAGAAAGGGAAAATTTTAAAAATAACGTAACATGATTCTGCGTTAACCTAATATTTTTCATACGTCCCAAACCAAGGAGATCGAAGGTAAAATGAATCGGTAGCGCGTACATAGTCAGTACATCCCTCTCGGGAATCGAACCTCGAATGTCGGCGTTAGAGGCTAAGACTCTACAATTGCGCCACAGCGTGTGGCTTGTCTATGCTAAAGTATGTATTGTAGATCGAGGTATATATATACATTTATATATATACCCGTGTATCGCAGTGGAGAAGTAGAAGTTATGAAAAGAAAAGGGAACATTTTAAAAATAACGTAACATGATTGTCAATATACAGTAATTGTTTTGTGAGTGTTATTGAATGTTGCTGTCATCAAGGATTTGATTATCATTATTTCTTTCAATCAGGCTCGTA
The DNA here is from genome assembly GCF_016835505.1 of Polypterus senegalus. Taxonomy (NCBI): domain Eukaryota; kingdom Metazoa; phylum Chordata; class Cladistia; order Polypteriformes; family Polypteridae; genus Polypterus; species Polypterus senegalus. The sequence continues at coordinate 58,923,568 of NC_053171.1, forward strand.
TTTGTAGGATGTGTTCAAGTTACATTCCGTGTTTGTCAATCGTTGTAAAGATAAGAGGTTTCATTCATCGATTAGTTCCTTACTGCATCAATAAACAGCTCGTCTTCCTTTTATCTGTGATGTGACAAACTGCATGCACGGGTTTTTTTTACACTGTCTTCCTTTAGCAGGACATTCACTTTTTCCACCGTGTGCTTTGTTTCCGCAGTAGCTGCACTTATGAATATGATTCTATGTATAAGGCGCTTCATATTTTTTGCTGCCTTCTCAATTGTGTAATTCGGTTTTGTTCAGCACTCTTTGGAACTGTTGCTTTTTGTCTGTGCACTGCGTCAGTTCACGTGAGCCGCTTGGTGTTCTTGCATCGAAGGTTCCCAGCTGTACTGGTGCCATCTCGTGTAATGTCAGCTAAGACCCGGCACTTAAAACTTTCTCTCGCAGTTTCAATGAGTTTGTGCCAAACACCACCCTGACCATCTCATCTTCCTCTGCATAAGCACAGTCCTTCACACGTGAACATTTACCTGCAGTGTTTGTATTGGATTGCCGCTGATGGACGGCCTTATATGGGCAGGCACTAAATTACAAACGCTAGTGGTAGCCTATGAACTTAATTTAATATAAACTTACGGTTCACGCCGTGCTTTGTTTCCGCAGTAGCTGTACTTATGAATATGCTTGTATGCATCATTTGCTTCATAATGTTTTTCTGCCTTCTCAATTGTGAAATGGCGTTTTGTGCTGATCGCTGTTTGGAGTTCTTCCTTGTGCTCTACGTACTTACGTAGGAGGCGTGATGATGTCACACGAAACTCCGCCCCGCGCCATCTCCAACTCAAGACTCCATTACATTATATGGGGAAAAATAGCTTCCAGTTATGACCCTTATGCGTAGAATTTCGAAATGAAACCTGCCCAACTTTTGTAAGTAAGCTGTAAGGAATAAGCCTGCCAAATTTCAGCCTTCTACCTACACGGGAAGTTGGAGAATTAGTGATGAGTCAGTGAGTGAGTCAGTGAGTGAGTGAGGGCTTTGCCTTTTATTAGTATAGATATATATTGTCACACACGTGCGCATGGGAGGCAGCTAAAGGGCTTGAGTGAAGACAGTTCTGAGGCAGGCCGGGGTGTGGCAGAGTGCACTGACTCTTTTTCTCACTTCCCTGTAGACCATCCCAGGGAGACTCCTCCTGGCTCTCGTGACATCACTTCCGGGACCGAACCAATGGAGACAGAACTAACCGGCGCCGGCCCCCTGATATCACGCCCGGGCCTGATCCAATGAGTGACGAACACATGCCCGATTCCCAAGACCTCACTTCCTATCTTCCCCTTTAAAAGCCTGCCCTTTTTCCCTTTTCCCTCAGTCTTGTTTTGGACTCAGTTGTATGCACTTCAGTGCTGATTATTTGTAAAAACGACTTTTGCAGCCAGGATACCACATTATACGGGTGGCTGCCCCAAACCTTTCTTGGAGTATGTCTCAATTTTGTGACAATATATATATATATATATATATATATATATATATATATATATATATATATATATATATATATATATATATATATATATATATATATACTAAGACAAAGATAGCAGATAAAGAGTTGGGGCACTGTGGTGAACCCCATATATTTGACAGTCCAAATTCTGAAAAAAGACACAAGATCAGTCTGTTGTAGGTGTGAGTTTATTGTTGACTGACTCCGGAATGGCAGGGGAGCTGTATTTCATTTGGGAGGACAGGAAGAGACAGGTTCAAGAAGTCAAAAACTTGAAGTTACATCATTAGGGACATAGCTGTCAATCACTGCAGATGGGAGGAAAGAGAAGATGTTAGGCAACAGCACCAACCCCTGGTTCGCAGTATAATTATCTTTAGATGTGCATTGAAGTTGTCTCGCAAGTGCATGTGTGTGACAATAAACATACTTGCTGCACTATATAGTGGTGTGAAAAACTATTTGCCCCCTTCCTGATTTCTTATTCTTTTGCATGTTTGTCACACAAAATGTTTCTGATCATCAAACACATTTAACCATTAGTCAAATATAACACAAGTAAACACAAAATGTAGTTTTTAAATGATGGTTTTTATTATTTAGGGAGAAAAAATCCAAACCTACATGGCCCTGTGTGAAAAAGTAATTGCCCCCTGAACCTAATAACTGGTTGGGCCACCCTTAGCAGCAATAACTGTAATCAAGCGTTTGCGATAACTTGCAATGAGTCTTTTACAGCGCTCTGGAGGAATTTTGGCCCACTCATCTTTGCAGAATTGTTGTAATTCGGTTTTATTTGAGGGTTTTCTAGCATGAACCACCTTTTTAAGGTCATGCCATAGCATCTCAATTGGATTCAGGTCAGGACTTTGACTAGGCCACTCCAAAGTCTTCATTTTGTTTTCTTCAGCCATTCAGAGGTAGATTTGCTGGTGTGTTTTGGGTCATTGTCCTGTTGCAGCACCCAAGATCGCTTCAGCTTGAGTTGACGAACAGATGGCCAGACATTCTCCCTCAGGATTTTTTGGTAGACAGTAGAATTCATGGTTCCATCTATCACAGCAAGCCTTCCAGGTCCTGAAGCAGCAAAACAACCCCAGACCATCACACTACCACCACCATATTTTACTGTTGATATGATGTTCTTTTTCTGAAATGCTGTGTTCCTTTTACGCCAGATGTAACGGGACATTTGCCTTCCAAAAAGTTCAACTTTTGTCTCATCAGTCCACAAGGTATTTTTCCAAAAGTCTTGGCAATCATTGAGATGTTTCTTAGCAAAATTGAGACGAGCCCTAATGTTCTTTTGCTTAACAGTGGTTTGCGTCTTGGAAATCTGCCATGCAGGCCGTTTTTGCCCAGTCTCTTTGTTATGGTGGAGTCGTGAACACTGACCTTAATTGAGGCAAGTGAGGCCTGCAGTTCTTTAGACGTTGTCCTGGGGTTTTTTGTGACCTCTCGGATGAGTCGTCTCTGCGCTCTTGGGGTAATTTTGGTCGGCCGGCCACTCCTGGGAAGGTTCACCACTGTTCCATGTTTTTGCCATTTGTGGATAATGGCTCTCACTGTAGTTCGCTGGAGTCCCAAAGCTTTAGAAATGGCTTTATAACCTTTACCAGACTGACAGATCTCAATTTCATTTGTTCCTGAATTTCTTTGGATCTTGGCATGATGTCTAGCTTTTGAGGTGCTTTTGGTCTACTTCTCTGTGTCAGGCAGCTCCTATTTAAGTGATTTCTTGATTGAAACAGGTGTGGCAGTAATCAGGCCTGGGGGTGGCTACGGAAATTGAACTCAGGTGTGATACACCACAGTTAGGTTATGTTTAACAAGGGGGCAATTACTTTTTCACACAGGGCCATGTAGGTTTGGATTTTTTTCTCCTAAATAATAAAACCATCATTTAAAAACTGCATTTTGTGTTTACTTGTGTTATATTTGACTAATGGTTAAATGTGTTTGATGATCAGAAACATTTTGTGTGACAAACATCCAAAAGAATAAGAAATCAGGAAGGGGGCAAATAGTTTTCACACCACTGTATATCTAAGATGAATGTAATCTAAGTAATCAACATAGACCAGTGCACCATCCATTGGAATGTATGTAATAATAAAATGCACCGCATTAGCCATTCCAACAAACATTTGTAGTAATAAAGCCCATCACTATAAATGTTTGTTATATGTCATCTGTTGGATTGAGAAATGCATTGCATGTTAGTAGCATTATGTCAGGCGGCTTTGGTCAAACTCTCAATCAAATTTTATTGATTACCTTAGGCCCCATTTTCTCTGATTGATGGATTTGAATGCTGGCCCCGCCCCGACATGTTTGCCCGAGGAAAGTGTCAAGGGCATTTTGATGGATGTCTGCCCTCCTACTTAATCCCACCCCCACCCACCTGTTTGCCAGAGGAAAGTGTCAAGGGCATTTTGATGGATGTTGGTCCCACCCCCAGCCCCTCTTCCACCTGCTTGGTGCCCGGTATGTCAGCACCTGTTTTGTGGGGTGGCCCCCCACTTCCTGGCCCCATCTCTTAAGGACATGTTCAGACATGTTCCATCCAGCCCAAGCAACATTCTCGGGGTATGAAAGGCCTGCCTCTGCCCCCGGTCAGGCAGCACCTGTTGGTTGGCCCCCCTTCTCCCGAGGACATATTCAGACACGTTCCAGCAGGGCCCCTCGACATGTCTGGGGCATGAAGGCCTCTGCCTCGGTCCCCGGTCACGCAGCGCCTAATGGCTGGCCCCATCCACTTCCTTGCCCACTTCTCCTGAGGATATACCCACACGTGTTCCAGCCGGGCCGATCTACCTTATAGCCGTTCCTGCCTATATTGCTTTGGGTAAGACCCCTGTATCTACAGTATCTATTATTTTTAAAATATCTATCTAATCTTTGCTTTACCATTTGTAAACCGGTTTTTTTATCTAAGTCAAAACAGCCTTTTTCCATCTCACAGAAAATCCTCAAGTAGAAAGACCAAATGACAGGTTTCCCACAGAAAGACACTTTTACAGCTGCAGCTGCGATGCAAAAAGCCTTTCCCAATCTTACAGAAAGCAATGCGCCTGCTCTCTTTCTCTCTCACTGTACACATTGCAAGCTGATAAACTCTCAGATCGCTGACAGGCTCTGCACGCTCGCGCAAGCTGGACAGTCCCTATCAGCCGCTTTGCGCGTATAAGCAGGCACGTGACTGTAGCTGGAAGCTGCAACCTGTGTGAGCTCCTGCGCACTGCTACGTACCTACTAGCCGGCAAGCATTTGTAGATGGAAACTGACAGGCCCCTGCAAGCTCGCTTCCAAACAACTGTGTGTAATCTCCCACCCCCCAACCCTGCCTGCTCGTGAGCACCCAGACCTTCTGTCCATGAGATGTAAAGGTTATACTTATCTTTTAAAGTTAAGGGATTTTAAAAATCACACACACACAGTTAAATAATATGCAACAGTTCCCTTTTAAATCACGTTTGAGATGTCTAAAAAATATCTATCCTCTGCTGTATAATTTGTAATTATATTAATTAATATAATTATAATTTGTATAAAAATCGATCTAAAACAAGCCCCATTTCTATCCAATACCTACCATTTTAAATACATGTATTTTCAGCTGGGCCCTAAGGAAACACATTGTGGAAGCAAGCATTTAATTTTCTAAAAGTTAGATTGCCTTAAACAGATCGGATATCTGGGATAGAGAAAGGCACTTTAAAATACTCTTTCCAAAGCACATTGCCACCAGTTCCGGCAGCCTGAAGCTGAGTGTGAAAGTCAGTGTCGATTCACACTTCAGCTGTTAGACCGGCTCATTCCTTTTGCTGACACCAAGGAGGTTCACACATCCAGACCTTTAACCTCAATACAAAGAGTGTCTTAAAGACAGCTACTTAAAGAAATCTAAGCATGACAAAGGCTCCTTTTTAAAAAATACTGGACTTTAAGTCGTCCGGCAAAAGACCTGGTTGTAAGCGCGCACGTGTTTGTTATGATAAGTTGTAGCCTTTTTATATTGACATTTTTCTATTTGTCTGAACCATTCATGAAAGGGGTTGATGAGGCTATAAATGGTCATGTGTGAATATTTGAGTTTAATTATGGTTTTATAATGGAAAATGTACAGCTGAATCCTTTAATTTTTTCCTTAGAGATCTATATACAAGTAGAGTTTCCAATTCATTATGCGGAAGCAGGTAAGAACCTTTTCAAAAATGATAAATGTTTACAATGGGCCTACGAGTGTGTGCACTTGAACGCGTGTGCTCGTGTGATTAGAAGCGCTCGGGCGTATGCGCTTTCATTTATTTTGCTAAATGAAATGTAATTATTTTAATACAGAATAGTAGCCCCAAAGTCCACATGATTTTTAGACGTGTCATGTGTATTGTTGAATCATGGGGTAAATGCTTATTATAATATGGTGCGGTATTTATGAGATTATATTTTAATACCCAGGAGCTCTGAGATCAGGCTGTCAGCTGTGCATGTGTGTGCGTGCGTGTGTGTGTGTGAATTGCTTGTTTAAAGCGAGCCTGCTTTTTGTTTGAGCTGTGGTAGGCTTTGGAAGGGAAGATTGTTGTTTTAAAGAGCATATGAAATTTGTTTAAGCTGTGGTAGGCTTTGGAAGGGGGGACTGTTGTTTTAAAGAGCATATGCATTTTGTTTTCTAGACAATAACCCTTTACAACGTGAAGCAGCTTCTCAAAGGGCTTCCTCTGATCTGTCATTTTTAGGGCTCAGATTATCGAAGAAACATAGGGGACATGCATAGCTCCAGATTTTGTGAAAAGATGTCTTTAACTGAGAAGTTCATACTTTATTTCCAGGTCCCAGTCCCCCGGGTATTTTAATGCAAGTGTTGGATGGTTCAGAAAATCTAGCCCTGTACCATAACTGGAAAATTCCACAAACACTGCCACCCTCTGAGAGCAGCGTTCAACATTCTCCCTCGCACTCTGAGAGCCGCGTACAGCATTCTCCTGCACCCTCTGAGAGCAGTGCTCAGCAATCTCTAGCGCCCTCTGAGATCAGTTTTTTTTCGAATCTTCTGCAGTCTCCTCCGCATTTGCCGACACCTTCTAATTCTAGCTAGTGTTCAGCCCCCCGGCAGTCCCCTTTGCCGGCAACGCTTCACTCTGACCGCGGATCTCGGTGTAGAAATCGTTATTAACCCCGATATTCCCTGACCACGAGCGGAGACATCAAGAAAGACTGGAGCAGCTGACTGAACACCTTCACCGATTACTGGAGCAATTTGTAGAATTAGAGGCTCCTGTGTACAATTCTGTACCCGAAATGTGTTTAGATTTGATAAATCATGTATTCTTTTTACAATGCTCTAATCCGAAGTTAAAGGATAGGATTTATATTACTTTTTTTTCATGAAAAATAACATTGACTGCAAATTATTATTATATTCTGTGATCATAACTGTAATCTTTGATTAAATTTAGGTCATGCCTGAAAACAGGTCTTGCGGCAGAAACAGCTCCAGCGTCAGCAGCATCAGCAGTGATACAGACAGTGAACGTGAACATCCTGGAGGGTGCAAAGGTAGGAAAAGACCGTCCAGTGAAAACCTGAGACAATTAAAAGAGATGTCTGATAATCTCGAATATTCTATAAAGCCCCCTCAAATCCCCACCCCTCCGCGATCTCCTCAAATTGTTCAATCATCATCCCCAGTGACACATCCGATTGACAATTTTGACCTCAATAATAATTTGCTCCAGGTTCTAAATTCTGATGAAATAGCCATAGTTAATGCTCTGCTTGAGCTTTTGAAGAATACCTCTTCTGAGGCCAGAACATCTTCAGGCCCTTCACAACAGCCTAATGCCCTAGACACGTTTGTAAAATCCCCACAACCTTCTACCTCAGGTACCTCAGGGGCAAGTAGATCTCCACTTCAGCAGTTACCAGTTGACGACACCCTTCTACCTTAGGGCCCAGTAAGGTCAGTCTTCAGCACTCACCTGTTGATGCCTTAACAGAGTCGAATAATTCAACCCCACATCCTCAGACAGGATCAGGAGTGACTAATTCGTCCGGGGTAAACTTGAGTCTCAAAGCCAACTCTCCACAGCCATCTGCCTCACCTCCTTCGTCTCCAGAGCCATCATTAAGCTCCCCGCAGCCCTCCACCTCTAGATTAAATCATTTTTCTATAATGGAGCATCCAAAATTTAACAATATCGAGATTAGACACCAATTCAATTTTTATGAGGCCTACACACTTGATTCATTCGCCGAAGATTTTAATTATATACACGAGACCCTTCAGCCAATATTAGACAGTTTTGCAAACACTTTGAATCCTAAGGTTCTAGTGCAGCTAGAATTATGTGCCGAATCTCTCAACCCCAATGTTTATTCCCTAACCCCCGTGAGTATACTTTCTGTTGAGGACTTTTTTAACCAAATTGAATTACTTCTCCAGAGTCACACTACTATTTTAGCCGATTCCAGTCTGATGCTAATCGTTCAGGTAGTGAGGGTTCCATCTGGTGGTGGGGGACCTAAGTGTAAAGCCTGTACCCTTTCCAACAATATAATCGTTCAAAAGAAACGGAAGCACCTATGAATCTCCTTCAACCCGGATGATCAGTGCTGTTTTGCCAGGGGTTTGCTGGCTGTATTAAACAATCAGTTCAGAAACAACCAGAAATTGTGTGAACAAGAGGGTCGTCAATTACACGTCAGGGTCGGGTTATCAACGGATCAGAAAGTAATGTTTTCAGATGTTGAAAAATTTGAGAGGCTACTAGGAATTAAAATTATCGTCTGGTACCAAGCCCCGAACTTACGCTCTATTAGAATTTGAAGCGCCCCAAGGCAGAAAACCAAACACGGCATTTTTGTTTTTGCACCGTGAGCATTATTACGGTATTTTGAATCTAAAAGGCTTTCTGGGATTTTCCTATACCTTTTTCTTCTATTTCTGCTACTCGGGATATTCTATACCATCACGACATCGTTGTGAACAGCACTGTGATGTCTGTTTATCTAAAGACTGTCGATGGGTTGACGAGGAGGCTTTTCGATGTCCTGATTACAATATTTTCTGTTGATCAAGGTTTTGCTTCGAACTCCACAAAACACAGAAATTTAATGAAAAGACGCGTCAGTCTGAAAGTATCTCCGACGTCCTTAAAATCTGTGCTATCTGTTATGAGAGATACAGCTTGAAAGCCGGGTCAAAACCTCACAAGTGCCACCCCAGACACTATCACATTTGTAGAGCGGTCATTAAAAAGTCGGATGAAAATCATCAGTGTTTTATTCAAAGCTTACCGCAAAGACTGATCCACGAAAAGTACGTGTTCTACGATTTTGAGTGCCGTCAAGATGACAGAACCCACATCCCCAATTACATCCGCTGCATGCATTGGAACAGTCAATCGTGGGGTCGTACCGGTGAGGACTACATAGCAAAGTTCTTCCACAAATATCAACGCCTGAAATACCAAGATTACACGTTCATAGCTCACAATTCTAAGGGATATGACGGCTATTACCTAATGAAATTTCTCGTCGAGAGTGGGCAAACTCCATTTGTTACAACTCAGGGGTGTAAACTAATGTGTTTTATAGAAGAAGATTATGACTTGAGATTTATCGACTCATTGAACTTTGTACCTATGAATTTAAGCAGTATGCCCAAAGCCCTGGGATTCCAGGCTCAAAAAGGGTACTTTCCCCATTTCTTTAATACCGTTAAAAATCAAAATTACATCGGACCGTACCCTGATCCTAAATATTACAGCATTCAACACATAATGAGCCAGGAAAGAGAGGAATTTTGTCTTGGTACGAATTGATTAAAAGCGGTACCTTCAACTTTAGGCAAGAAATGGCTTACTATTGTAGTAACAATGTGGTTATTTTGAGAATGGCGTGCATGAAATTTAGAGAGGAAGTGCTCAGGATTGGTAATATTGATCCTTTTCAGTGTATGACCCTAGCTTCTCTCTGCCTGTCCATGTACAGACAAAATTGCATGCCTGATAATGCATTTGGAATAATTCTGAGTGATCATTACAAAGGCACTCAAAAGCTTATTCTAATGCTTCTATTCAATGGCTAATGTTTCTTTCTGAGAAGGAAAAAATCAAATTCAACATGCCCTGAATCATAGTGAAGTAAAGATGGGTTCCTTTTATCTAGATGGTTACGCTGAAGTTCAGAGTGTCCCAACTGCCTTTGAGTTTGCTGGCTGCATTTATTACGGTTGCCCAGAGTGCTACGATGTGCAAGCCAAACTTCCTCTCATGGGTATATCTTATGCCGAATTGTTTAAAACGTTTGATGACAAACTGAAGAAATGGCATGAAAAATTTAATCTCATGGTTAGAATGATTTGGGAACATCAGTGGGAAAGCATGAAAAAAGAGGACTCGGAGCTTCAGGATTTCTTAAGGTGCTTTGAGTTTCCTGAACCTATCAATCCCCATGATGCCCTGTATGTTGGGCACACCAATGCTATCAAATTATATCATAAGGTTCAAGGTGACGAGCAAATGCATTATTACGATTTTACAAGTCTGTACCCTTATGTCAATAAAACAAAAACCTACCCAATCGGCCATCCGACCTTAGTTTTTGAGAGTTTGGCGATCTTAAGAAATACTTCGGCCTCGTTAAAATCACCATACTAGCCCCTCGCAATTTGTATTTTCCGGTCCTCCCTTTAAGAATATGTGAGTAAATTGATGTTCACTCTGTGCCGTACGTGTGCAGAAACCCAAACATCCACTGGACTTTGCCGTCACAATGATCAGGAAAGGTCTTTAACAGGAACCTGGTGCAGCGTTGAAATACTAAAGGCCTTAGATAAAGGGTACAGAATTCTAAAAATTCATGAGATATGGCATTACGAGTAGAGTACTGCAGATTTATTTTCCGCTTACTGGCGTCTCGCCAGTGCTATGTTGATGACTATTTCATAAAAGAAGGAGTATTATTGGACAGTGAAAACATACCCTCCAACTCCGCTAAGAGACAAATTTCCAAGTTCTCTTCTTAAATTCTCTTTGGGGAATAATTCGGTCAGAAGCCTAACCAGCTGACCACTACGTTTGTTAAACACACCCAAGAATTCTTCAATAACCTGCTCACGGCCGTGTATCGGGTCTCCTATTTTGGCTTTGCTAGTGACAAAATCGCTCAAGTGCAGTGGAGGTATGCAGATGACAGATACGTTCTACCCGGGCCCGTCAATGTGGTGATTGCCGCTTTCACAACGTCCTATGCCCTCCTAGAATTGTACGATTTGCTGGATTGTTTAGGGCTGAGGATTCTGTATCATGATACAGATTCCGTTATCTTCACAGCATCGCCTGGAGAGTACTCGCTGCCGCTCAGTGACTATTTAGGCGAACTCACCAGCGAACTAGATCCTGATGACTTCATAGAGGAATTTGTTTCTGGGGGTCCAAAAACGTACGCGTACAAAACATTCAAAGGCAAGGTCTGCATGAAGGTAAAGGGCATTACTCTCAATCATGAAACCGTTCAAGCGGTAAACCTATACTCATTAATGGATCTAGTGCATAATTTTGTAGAACATGATCTCACGAAAGAAATAACGGTTCATGGCACACAGATTCATAGGAACAAAAACACCCTGACATTGCAAAATCGTACACTCAGAAAAGGATTCAGAGTGGTGTACAACAAAAGGGTTCTATTGCCCAATTTCACATCTCTCCCCTATGGATACTAAAGAGGGCTTTGATATTAGACTTTAGCATCCGTTCTCAAAAATAGTCTCGGGACCCTCCTGTTTGGGTAAATCGCATTATGTGAAAAAGCTTTTGGAGCATGATGACCATGTGCTTTCTTGTCGCCCTGACAATATAGTCTGGTTTTATAGCTGTTGGCAGCCTCTGTACAACGAACTGTTAGCCCAATTTCCAAAAACCACATTTTTTGAGGGGTTACCTGCCTCCTTAAGCGACGATGAACTACTGCCACCTGACCAAGTTAACTTGGTGATCATTGACAATTTGATGGAACAGGCGAGCCATAGCGAAGAGATAGAGAGGGCCTTCACAAAATATCACAGGAATTTGTCCATCATTGTCCATCATTTACTTGGTCCAAAATTTATTTTTTCAAGGCAAGAAAAGTAGAACGATAAATCTGAATGCCAATTACATCACCCTCTTTAAAAACCCTCGAGATAAGCTGCAAATCACCAGTTTAGTGCGTCAAATGTACCCTGGGAGGGTTACATTTTTCTTGGAGGCTAAACGGGCCCCTTACGGTTTTCTGTTGGTGGATCTGAAAGCCCATACGCCTGACGAATTTCGTTTACGTACTGGATTGTTTCCTCCTGACTGGCCTGCGGCATACGTCGTGAAAAGATAAAGACGTGTGATTTTCCAAGTATTTGAGAAAGAGCCGGCATGTCGTGCAAAATAAAAAGAAGTCTCCCTCTGCTCAAGACCCTGCATAGGGTCTCCTGTCGCTGAAGAAAAGCGATGTTGAGCGAGGCTCTGGATGATTTCATTTACGCTCTGGCCAAAATAGCTCTCAAAACTTTAAAAGGCCATGTACCACTGACTTCCAGACAGTTTGAGTTGCTGAAGAAGCATTGTTGCGCTATTAAAAAACTCAGCGATAAAAAAGTTAATGTTAAAAAGAAAAAAGCCCTTTTAAATCAGAAAGGAGGGTTTGTCAGAGCCCTATTAAGCGCAGCCATTCCTTTCATTATTAGTTTAATAGGTTCGAGAGTATAAATATTGAATACACTCGTAAGATGTACCTGGTCTCTCAACAACAAATGGCTCAATGGCAACAGAAACTCCCAGCTTCCAATGACCTTTTAAGCGCTACGGAAAGTGAAATGGATAAACAAATAAAACTCATACTTGAACGCTGTGACTTGAGCGTTGATGCAAAAGTAAAACTTTATACGACCATCTTGCAAAGATACCTCACCTTTGTGAAAAAAGCTGATAAATAAACCGCTTCTCTGACGTTATTGCTGCCTGCCAAGAGCAAGGAGGAGTCACCGGGAGCTCTCAAAGAGGCTCCTAGTACCCCAGAAGAACAGGTGTATGACGAGATTTTGAAAAGTGCGCTGGATAAATCAAAGAAATATACTGAAATTATTTTACAGGAAATGTTGCATAACCCTAATACAACCTGCTGGAATGGCTTGGGAGAGTTTGTGTTTTGTGGAGAACCATTACCTGAGACAAATATGGTCGATCTAATGCGGAACTTAACCACCCGTCACAATATACTGTCCTATCGGAGACCTAGGGGGTGGAAAGAATTTGTTAAGGCCCTGGCCAGTTTGAACATTCCGGTCTCTGCCATGCCAAACGTCGACACAAGAGAACTTCTAGAGAGTTTCAAACCTTCTGTCCCAGACGGGGCCTCTGCTGCCTGTGGCACTGCCGCTGTAACTGCTTCCGATACACCTGTTGGCAAGAAAACCAGATCTCGCAAAAAGAATGAATGGTGTCACACATGTGTGATTAGGAGGCAGTCAAAGAGCCTAAAAGTGAGTGAAATATCGCGAGATAAAGGGTCATCACGTGGTTCTTACCTAAACTTCTTTTCATCAACAGAAAACCCAAAGAAAAATAATTCTGGTTTCCAAAATGGCCGCAATGATGTCACTTTCAGCCAACCCTGATAATGCAACTTCCAGCTCCATCAAATCACATCACTTCCGACGCATCATGATGACGCTGGTTCCGGCTCCTGCTGCAACGTCACTTCCTGCCAACCATTTCCAGTCCCATCAACCCTTTTGTATAAATCCTCCATTTTCTCTAAGTAAAATTGTTCATTGTGCTCATGAAGACTTTGAATCACATTTTTCTTTATTGTCTGCACGACAATATATGGGGGCGGTCCCCAAAACTTTGTTTTTGTGACGCATTATTTTTATAAGAAATAATCACATTGGATTCCTTATTGAAATGTAATTATATTTTTGTTTAGTAAAATATTACATTTGATTACACAACCTCACTATTCTTTATTAAGATAATTACAGGTTATAGAGCTTTGCATACAGGAGTGGTCCTGAAAACCTCTAGAAGTGTCCTTAGACAATGTGCTGAGAAATTTTTGAAACATATAATCTTTCTTGGTGACTTCATTTAAATACAGGTTCATGACCTCTTTATAAGAGCATCCTTTTCCTCTGTGATGCAGGAAAAAAATACAATGTTGTCTGCAGACGGTGGAAAACCAGATTTGAAGCTGCCGGATACGGTGAATAATTTCTTTACAGTTTCTGTTTAAAAAGCTGTATATTTCCTCAGGAAAATAGATAAAGTCTGGTGGGGCTCCGTAGGAATTGAAAAATTCTCCAGTTCCGTCTTCTCTGAGATGTATCACCAGCCAGTATTCTCCGGGTTGATTTTGACGGTGAGTATTGACGATGATCATGGTTGGGAGATCCGTAAGTATCTTTTCAGGCAGTTTGTCACCTGAACAACAACAACAACATTCCATAAAACAGATTTTCTGTGTACGGATTACTGGACAGGAGTTCGTTGATCTGCAGGGTGTTCATGCTTTTTAGTAATCATAAAGTATATTTCTTCTCTTGTTTATTTCAATAATGTTGTCAAAGACCGTGTACAATATTAGATTCACAGTATGGGGTAGGCTACCGAAAGAGGATTTCAAATCTCATGTTCCCGGTTTTCATCAATCATAAATGGTCTTCGCATTCTTGATCGGGTGTCAAGTCAAAAGTGAAATGGGTGTAATATTTTTGAGCGGTGGTGTCATTAGCAAAATTGGGTTGAAATGGTTTGGCAGGAATCTGTTCACCGTCCAAATACAAGGCCAAGAACTCCACATTGTTATGTTTGAAATTGAAGGGGTTTTTGGCATAATCCCCCGAAAAGGCATCGTTATCCACCATGCCTAGGACAACATACTTGGGTAATTGTCCCAAGAACAGGTTCTCCTGATTGCTCACTCTTATCCCAGCCGGCATACTGAGAACTTTCATATTCACTCTTTCCACGGGGTACTTGGCTGTTTCTTTTTTTGAATCCCTCATTTGGCACGTCCAAGGTGGTGTTTTCATGTTCATTGCCCGTGTCTTTGTAAAAAAGACCAGAGGCAAATTGATACTTAAGATTTTCATTGCTGTAATTTAACAGTCCCTCAAAAAGGGCCCTGTACCGGTAAAGGCTGGAACTCTGTGATATTAAGTGATCTCCCAGGGTTATATCCACTTGTGAAAATAAAGCGGCTATTGGATAATTAACAAAGGCTACCTTGGCCACAGGGGACGGATTAGTTCCGTCAGCATTGATGATTTTGCATCGGATGTATAGAAGTGTGTTATTCAGGTCCAAGTAGTTTTCCCCATTCCCAGTAATCAGAAACCCCAGCGACTTCAGATAGAGCTGAGAGAGGAGGTACCTCGATGTAGATGCTTTTTTCTACGCTAGTCTGAGTATAGGGTACCGTAAACAAGTCCAGTTTGGATTTCACACACTCTTGAGACATTCGATGAAAGAAAGACATCTTGAGTTAAAAAATGTTTTTCAATTTCTTTTGTCTGCGGGAGTTGGACTTATCCTTGTGACAGAGAGAAGAAACTTATGTAAAAGCCGAACGGTGCGTCTTTTTGATGATCAGACCTGTGACCCGGGAGGTTTCTTACATTTAGTTTTCCTCATCATCATCAGACATGCCCCGGCTTGATTTTCTTCGTTTCCTTAAATCATCGCTCCTGACATGGCTCCAGCCACCACGTCTTTGACAATATTCTTAGCGGCTGATTTAATATGTGGTTTGACAATTTCAAATCCTCTTTTCAAGAGAGGCAAAGCTCTTCTAAACAGACCTCGAAATATTCCGCCGATCCCAGAACCGTACATCACGGGGGCCCCAGAGAACCTCTACCCGCTACCCGCTTGGGCTTCACAATAACGCATGTAAGGGCTAGGGTCCAGGTAACATCTCATCTCTGTACAGTGGAACCTCGGTTCACGAACATCTCGGTACACGTACAGCTCAGTTCACAACCAAAAAGTTCACCAAACTTTTGCCTCGGTTCACGACCACACACTAGGTATACGAACAAGCCAGTTTCCCTTTCGGTTTGTGCGCGCCGATGATTTCCGCACGTGTTGCATTGTTCTCGGTCAGACGTGCCTGCCTGCCTGCACGTGCGTGCCTGCCTTCCTGCACGTGCGTGCTTGCCTGCCTGCCTGCCTGCCTGCACGTGCGTGCCGATTACTGTATTTAAGCACATGTTGAGCTACTCCCTGTTCATTGTTCTCAGTCAGACGTGCGTGCTTTACCTGTGATCTCTTTGTGCTCTACACTATTTCGTGTGCTTTTGCAGTTTACCATGGGTTCTAAGCAAGTGAAGAGTGGTGAGAAGAAAGTTTTGAAGAAAATTGAAATCGAAGTTAAGAAAGAAATTATTGAAAAGTCTGAATGTGGTGTTCGTGTTACTGATCTTGCCGCCGAGTACAAGAAGTCAAAATCTATGATTTCGACTATTCTAAAGCAGAAAGAATCTATTAAAGCAGCTGATGTTGCAAAAGGCATTACAGCGTTAACCAGGCAGAGGCCTCAAGTGCTGGAAGAGGTGGAAAAACTGTTGCTAGTGTGGCTGAACGAGAAGCAACTTGCAGGGGATAGCGTAAGTGAGGGGATGTTATGTGAGAAAGCCAGGAAGATTCATGACGATTTGCTGCAAAACTGTCCTTCTACGAGTGCCGAAAGTGAGGAATTTAAAGCCAGTAGAGGAAGGTTTGAAAAGCTTCGCAAAAGAAGTGGCATTCATAGTGTGGTAAGGCATGGAGAGGCTGCTAGTTCTGACGCTGAAGCTGCAAAAGAATTTGTGAAAATTTTCACAAAATTAGTGGAGGAAGAAGGCTACATCCCGCAAGTCTTCAACTGTGACGAGACCGGATTGTTCTGGAAGAGGTTGCCGAAGAGGACCTACATTACCCAGGAAGAGAAGGCTATGCCCAGCCATAAACCAATGAAGGACAGGTTAACCATTTTGCTGTGTGCTAACGCTAATGGCGACGTAAAAATCAAGCCGCTACTCGTTTACCAATTTGAGAACCCTCGTGCTTTCAAGCAGCATAATGTAAACAAAGCCAGACTGCCTGTGATGTGGAGGGCAAATACGAAGGGGTGGGTCACAAGGACCTTGTTTTTGGAATGGCTGCAGAGGCTTTCGCTCCCGCCATGAAGCGATTTCTCAAAGAGAATAACCTGCCTAAAAAATGCCTTCTTCTGATGGACAATGCACTGGTACATCCTCCAAATTTGGTTGACGATATGGTCGAGGAGTATGAATTTATTAAGGTTGTGTTCCCCCCTCCCACCCAACACGACTCCTCTTCTGCAGCCCATGGACCAGAAGGTTATTTCAAATTTCAAGAAACTGTACACCAAAGGACTATTCACCAGGTGCTTCAATTTGACCGAGGAAACGTCTTTGACCTTGAAAGAGTTCTGGAAGAACCAGTTTTAATATCGTTCATAGCATTGGCCTCATTGATAAAGTCTGGAAAGACGTCATACACCGCACATTGATCTCGGCCTGGAAGAAACTTTGGCCTGAATGCGTTCCTGAACAGGTTTTAGAAAGCTTTGAGCCTCCTGTTGTGGATGAGATTGTGTCCATGGGCAAGAGCATGGGTCTTGAAGTGGACAATGAGCACATCGAGGAGCTGGTCCTGGATCACAAGGAGGAGCTGACGACGGAGGAACTCGCTGAACTCCAGCAGAGGCAGCTTAGGTTGCTCACCGAGGAGCAGTCCCCCGGGGAAGAAGAGGAAAGGATGGTTATAAAAAGTGATGCGATAAAAACCATCATGGAAAAATTGAACGAGTGCCAGGATTTTTTCGAAAAGAACCACCCTGACAAAGCGGTTACGAACAGAGTGATAAACATGATGAATGACAATGTTGTCTCGCATTTCTGAAAAATTTTAATGCGTAGGAAAAGGCAAGTCACATTAGACCGCTATTTCGCTAAGTCTGATCCACCAGCTAAACAGCTAAAAACAGCAGAAACCCAAGAAATCACAAGAGAGAAAACACCTGAAGGAAAACATCCCTCCATCGAGGAGCCAGACTCTCCCTCAAAACTGTAACCTCCTCTCCACCCAGTTCCTCCTCACTTCATGCCAGAACTCGACTCATGCAAGGTTAGTTTTCTTGGTGGTTTATAGTTTTTGTATTACGGATTTTTCAAAAGTTAATTTTTCAGTTCGTAGCGTGAATTGTTGCAATGTTACTTTTCTCTTTTTTCAAATGTTTGTGTTTTTCCCTGTGCTTAAAACTCATTAAAAAAGTGTTTACATAGAGTGGTTCATAGCGTGATTTGTTGCAATGTTACTTTTCTCTTTTTTCAAATGTTCGTTTTTTTCCCTGTGCTTAAGACTCATTAAAAAAAGTGTTTCCATAGAGTGGTTCATAGCGTGATTTGTTGTTAATTTTTTGGTAGCTTGTGGTTGGTTTTTAAATAATTTTCGGATTTGTTCTAATGTTCCTTTTTTTCCGCTGTACTTAAAACTCATTTTTAAAAAAGTGTTTACAGCGATCGGGCTGTAAGGCTATTAGCATGAACTCCTGCAATGTTACTTTTTTGGTTGCTTGTGGTTGGTTTTTAAATTAAAGTTCGGATTTGTTCAAATGTTCCTCTCTGTTCTGAGAGAGAGAGAGCGAGTGAGCGAGCGTGTGCTGCTGAGAGAGAGGGGGAAGGGTGCGTGCTGCAGAGAGAGAGAGAGAGAGAGAGAGCGAGCCTGCTTGTGTAGCTGAGCAGAGAGCCTGGGTGTTTTGTATCAGTGTTATTCAATGTTTTTACATTAGTTTACTATTACACTGTGCATTCTATGGTGTAATTAACTATATTTGTGCTTAATCTTTACATATATTTACATATATATTTACTTACAGTTCGTATGGTCTGGAATGGATTAATTGTATTTACATACAATCCTATGGGGACCAACTCGGTTTACGACCAGAGTTTTGGAACAAATTATGGTTGTGAACCAAGGTTCCATTGTATTAGTCGTATATACACCTCTTAGAGGGCCTGAAATGTAATTTGACTATGACCTTGCCAAACTGAAATGGAACCACTTTGTTCTGATCTGTTTTTATTTCAATGGTCAAAGTATCAAACTGAGTCTTGCTGAGTGGAGCGTAGTGCGGCTTGTTGTAGGTGATTGTGGTAATCTTATTCATCTCATCCTCAATATGTACGCATCTCAAGAGAGGGACGTAGCTGTCTCCGACTCTTTGGTGAGAAACAATGTAGACATACAAGGCATGAAACCCCGCTCTGATATCTGCAGGGTAATGAGTTTCATTCACCAGGCCTAGGGTCATGTCCGAATGAGCTCCTAGAATCCTCCCCACCTGGCTCCTGACATGCGGAGTTTCATCCTTCACAGTGCTTATGATGTAGAATCTTCACTCCAGAGCGCTGTAGCGGAATCTCATGGTGTTTTCCGGTATCAGAGCGCCTGATGAACCGACCTCGACAGCTTTGGGTTCTTTCGCCACCACTTCATTCATCTTGGAGGTCACTTTATCGAGGCTAGAATAATAGCCTGTAGGAATAGTATAAAATCTGGTTATTCACGGGGACACCACGATAAAGTCATTATCTGGTTTGTCTAGGGTGTTGCTGGTGTGCAGATACTGAATTTTAGCCAATCCAACTTCCCAGGGGCCCTGTAGTTTGATTGGGGCAGCTAATTTGACAATAAATTCGGCGATGGTATTATTAGGGAAAACATCCCGGGAAGAATTGCTGGGTAGAACAACGTAAAAACTTTTTCTCTCCATTGTGAACAAACCGTAAATGAAATACTATTTTTGATTCTCAGTATTTAACATCTTGCGCGTAGCTTTCAGGGATCCAACAAACTTTTCGGGCCATCCAAGCCATTTCACCAAAATATGCTTTTTTCTATGATATTTTTTTGGCAAAATCTTTTCAATCCTGAAGACTTTCGTACCTCGTATCTTCTGTAACTCTGCGTCGTAAAAGGAACCTATAATGTCTTCGCCGTCATAATCTTTGAGCTTGTAGACAGGCGGATCCCTTGGTACTAGTTCAGAAACGGTAAATTCCTTGTCTGAAAATGTTTATTTGTATCCCTTAGTAAAAGGAATTGGGATTTCAACACTTTCACCGTATTAGCAACTTTGAATTTATATTTTAGGCTTTTTTGGGTTTAGTTAGGCTGTATAAGGTTTTAAAGAATTTCCAAGAATTGGAACTATTCACCTCGGCAGGGGCCATTTTTTTG
Source organism: Polypterus senegalus (assembly GCF_016835505.1). NCBI lineage: Eukaryota > Metazoa > Chordata > Cladistia > Polypteriformes > Polypteridae > Polypterus > Polypterus senegalus. Next base: position 58,943,363 of record NC_053171.1, read on the forward strand.
CCTCAGTGATAGCTCAGATTATAAGATTTCACCAAGTCCTGTAGCCCTTGCAGATAGGACCGAGTATTCCGGGAGCTGAAATAACGCCACATTTTGGTCTTCAGAGTTCGGTTGAATCTCTTCACCACTGAATCCTTTAATTCACTAGCGGTGGTAAAATGTTTCATCCTGTGCTTATTGAGCAGGCTTTGAAATTCCTGATTGAGAAACTCTTTATCGCTATCCATCTGGAGTTTGACAGAAACTCTACCTTCCTCCAAAATTTCTCGAAAAGCCCTCGTTACTTCTTTACCCATTTTGTTTTTCAGAACCCTGACCCAGGCATATTTAGAAAGAATATCTATACAAGTCAGTACATACTTGTAACTTTGGTTATACTCGGCCAGGTTTGTCTTATCCGCCAGATCAATCTGCCATTGCCTGTCTATATTGGAAACATACACCTTATTCCTTTTAAAATGGATTCTGGCCGGTTTATGTATTGTGTAGGTGTATTGCCCCGATAATCACTCGGACACCTCTTGGTCCCCAATATGGTGACACGCTTGCAAAAGAGCTCTTTTCAAGGATTCTTTACCCCCCAAGGACCCCGCGTTCTCAGAGTTATAATATGTTTTTTCCAAGACCTGCTTCATCGACAGTGATAAAACAGACACTGACACAACTTATCAACTTAGAAAACATTTATTTAGGAGTCTGAATTGTTCAGACTGTTGCGGTTTCAGGCTTAGAAACACCCACAAGTTCTATCATATCATCAAATTCCAGGTCATATTTAGTCCAAGGGTTCATATGACCCTCATGATTAAGATTACGCTTACAAAACTCATTTGCCAAACAGCGGCTTACAGAGTAGGAGTATTCATCCATTTCATAAAATTACTGCATTACAGTATCATAAATAGAGTTTTCAAATTCATCCACAGTCTTTTTAACCACTACGTATATTTTGGGAATCGGAAGTAGAATATTATAATACCCCAGAACATTCACTGCCAGTCTTTTCAGCCAATATTTACAGAAAATCTTCAGAATCTTCTGAAAGCGCCCTTGACGGTAGGTGATTTCAGGTTCCAAGAGGCAGGTATGTCTTGTCTGGCTGGGATGATCTATATCACAGCCTTGACATTCTTTTTTCTGGTCGTAGTAGACAATAATGTCCAGCAAAGACATCATCAGTCCTTTAACAAGCTGCAGGGCCATTTTCCAGGTTTTAGGCAGCACACCATCAGGGCAATCCATATCTGTCTCAGAAAGTCCGATCGACATAGGTTCCTGCGGAACGGCTGTCCTGGGGTTAGGTGAGAGGTTTCCATCTGATCACCATTAGACGGGTGAAGACATTGCCGACCCTGGAGACTGAACTCCACTGTCTGTCTCAAGGTCTCTTGACCAGAGAGTGTAATCAGGTCGTACAGTAAAATACTGCGGGTCAGATTCTTGGTGTTCCTGAATGCAATCCATCCAGATCGAGTTATAGAATTGGTAAGATTCAGGCCTTGAAGCCTCAGGCTTTGGAGCCTCAGGCGGGAACCCTGAGGATGTTACGCTGACTTCCGTCATTTTAGAGTCTGTAGCTGCCGATATGCGGGGAGCTTTAAAATCTTCAATGAATTCTGAAAAGGTCTGGTCCTCCATCTGGATCCGGTGACTAACAGGCTGAGTATTTATGGAAAAAGGGAAGAGGCGTGGCGTAGAATAAAGGTGGGTTTTCCCTTTCATCATCTCTTGATTCGAGCTATGTTTCAGACCACTTAGTCCGTTACTTGGCCGTTGCTTCAGCTTGCAGAATTCAGGCCTTGGCGGACAGTTTTCCTTATCGTCATCGCCTGATTCTACCCTTGTTTTGCACAACTTAGTCCGATCCTCGTCCGCTGCTTCAGCTTCAAGAAACTTGGGCATCAAACATCTTTTAACCCTTTTCAAATGATCCTTCAAACAGACATTGCGGAACCGACACTTCACTGGGGCATTGGTCATAGATTCCATTCCTTCTTCACAGAGTCTTTAGAACTGAATGAACTACTTTTTTATACGCCACTTTTAGAAGGGCCCAGGAAGTGGAGGGGCCAACCAACAGGTGCTGCCTGACTGGGGACTGAGGCAGAGGCCTTCATGCCCTGGACATGTCGAGGGGGCAGGCTGGAACGTGTCTGAACATTTTCTTGGGAAAAGGGGGGCCAACTAACAGGTGCTGCCTGACTTAGGGCAGAGGCAGACCCTTCATGCCCCAGGCATGTTGCTTGGGCCAGATGGAACATGTCTGAACATATCCTTGGGAGATAGGGCCAGGAAGTGGGGGGCCGCCCCACAAAACAGATGCTGACAGACCGGGGGCCAAGCAGGTGGATGGGGGCGGGACCGACATCCGTCAAAATGCCTTTGACACTTTCCTCGGGCAAACAGGTGGGTGGGGGTGGGATTAAGGAGGGGGGCAGACATCCATCAAAATGCCCTTGACACTTTCCTTGGGCAAACAGGTGGGTGGGTGGTTGTCAGGGGCGGGGTCATCCTTCCAATCCACCAATCAGAGAAAATGGGGCGGGGCTTAATGCCATCAATCAAACTTGATTGACAGTTTGACAGAAGCCACCTGACATAATACTATTCATGTTTCTGGTATATGCCATTTAGTATGGGATTTGTAAGAGCAATTTTAATGTTTGTGGTGTGCCATGTGTTGGAATGAAAGACACAGCAACCAAATGGATATGCAGATACATACACACAGAGAAAAACTTATCTTTTTTTAAGGTTGACTTATAAATACATACATTTGAGTTAGTGTAAGCAAGCATCTAAAAATGAAAACAAGTTAGGAAATGCATGCATCACATAATGTTCAGGTGCATTTGAGGGCTATGCAGGTGCTGCAAATCTCAGCAAAAAACAGCTCCACCGCCATTTGGAGCCAGTCAACAATAAACTTCAGACCCTTCTCAATCCATTTAAGTGCTGTGAGGGTCAGAGTTTACCCCACTGAGACTAGGCAAAAGGCTGAAAATAAACCTGGACAGGAGTCTAGTACATCACAGGGACCAGGACCACTCTCACACACACACATCATATTCATACAAAATGACAACTTACAATTTGCATTTAACCTAAATTAATTTAAAAAAAATGTACATGATCTCTTTTTTGCTTAATCATGACATTGATTTTCATGAAATGGGACTTGCAAAGCTATTGTTACAATGAATGTTAAGGATTAACAGAAGTGACCATTATGGGTTTTAAGTGAATGTGGCACTCTGATGATATATTATAGGGTGATGAGATTCTCAAAGTCCCAAAATGGGACAGTTGTGTAGCATGTGTGTCCATGCATAAAGCCCATAGTCATTTGTATAATTACCTGGGAGGGATCAGGGCACAGGAAGAAAATACTTTCACAAATAAACCCATATGATTGCACACAGTGCATGAATTGTAAATAATAAATGACAGTACTCTCTGTTTGTGTGTGCTTTTTATTCCCTGAATAACCATAACCATGGACACATGGAATGACTTGCCAAGTATTGTGGTGGACAGTAGGACTTTAGGGACTTTCAAAAATTGACGATGTTATTTTGGAAGAATTAAATGGATAAGACAGGAGAGCTTTGTTGGGCTGAATTTCACCTTGGAGTTTTTTACATGCTGTTGAAAATATATTTTGATGGTACTTCTTTTGGTGAAGCAAGGTTTGCAGCACTGAAAAACTTTTTTAGAAGGGTAATCTTCTAAAACCAGGACATTTTTATATTCTTCAGTTATCTATTGAGCTGCATAGCCTGAGTTTGGGTCTGTCCCTGTCACCTGGACATCTGGCCATCCTAGTAAATTACTGTATATTGGCAGTAAATCTTTACAAATTACATATAATGAAGCTGTGAGGTTTGTTTAGAGTCAGGTTAATACTGAGTAAAAGTTTACTTTGTGTTAATTTTGTGTTTACATGTCACAGGGTACTTCATTATTACTCTTATATACTGTAATTTATTTTTTAACACTAGAATTCCTGGAGCCTACGAAAAAACTTGTAGTCCTGGCCAGCCTTAAATTCCTTTACCCCTCTCCATAAGCGTCTTTTGTTTTGTAAATGTGTTGATCAGCACAAGCAGCAAGCAGCCTGCTGTCCCTTCCCCCAACTTAAAGGAGTTCAGCTCATGGGCAAAATGTTCTCCCAGCTCAAGCCAAGGCTCCTTATCTGTGTGTGATGTGTCTGCAGATGTATAGGGTAAATAATATAGTATATCGTTATTTGGGATAACTTGACAAGAAATTTGTGTATGCTTTTATCACATCCTGCATTGATTATTGCAACTCCTTACTGGCAGGTGCCACTTCTAATCTTACATTACAGCTCCTGTTGATTCAACAGTCTGCTGCAAGAGTCCTTACACTAACCAGAAAAAGTGAGCACATAACGCCCATCATGCTTCACCTTCAATGACTCCCTGTGTCTTACAGGATTGAATATCAAATTCTGTTAATAACCTACAAAGCTTTAAATGACCCTGCACAGGACTACACCAGTGACCTTTTCTATCACTATGCTCTTGTTAGTCCACTAAGGTTCTCTGATTATGGCAATCCTGTTGTGCCCCACACTAAGCTGCATTCTATGAATGACAGGGCCTTTAGCTGTATAGCACCCAGAATTTGGAATGACCGCCCAAACTTGATGAAATCAGTTGACTCAATTCATTCTTTTCAAAAGCAGCTTTAAACTCTGTTCAGGAAGTCTTTTAACTTAACCTGACATTCTACCCCTTCTTTCAGTTTACTTCTCTGCCCAGAAACTCAGTTTAATTTGTGTTATGTTATTTGTTCAGGCTTTTCTTCTAGTATTGAATTTAGTGTTTTACTCTAGTTTATTTTCCTTTATTCCTTGTGATGTTTTGTATATCCTATATTTATCTGTTTTAGTGTTCTATGCATAAAACATTAGTATCCAATGTTGCATATACCCTGTTCTTCTTTCTGAGACTCTGTGAAGGACCTTGATCATGGGGAAGGTCAGTCAGTCATTCTCCAACCTGCTATATACTAACACAGGGTTACGGGGGTCTGCTGGAGCCAATACCAGCCAGCACAGGGTAGGAACAAACTCTGGGCAGGGTGCCAACCAAGACACATACACACCAAGCACAATTTAGGATCACCAATGCACCTAACCTGCATGTCTTTTTTTTTTTTATGGTGGAAGGAAACCAGAGCACCGAGAGGAAACCCACGCAGACACAGGGAGAACATGCAAACTCCACGCAGGGAGGACCCGGGAAGCGAACCCGGGTCTCCTTACTGCAAGGCAACAGCGTTACAACTGTGCCACCGTGCCACACCATGGGGAAGGTGCTATAAATAAAATCTGTTATTGTTATTATTATTGAACATTTTTGAGGAGGATGTTTTTGAGTTATTTAATCTAAAAAACCACTGATAAGACAAAAACAACTAAGAAGTCAATTTTTCTGTATGTTTGTATAAAGCTCCAATGCAGTTGCTTCAAGTGTCAGAATAAAAGTATCTTTGCTCAGTTCTCGCCTGGGTGTCTTTTTATGCAACTCAGAAGCCCAATTGTGACAATATACATTTACTTTAAGTGGGGACTATATACAACTGATAAAAAAACACAAAATAAATATTGTACTTGAGTGAATGGGATAAACAAATGAAACTCATAAAGATCTAATCTATACTAATAAAAGGCAAAGCCCTCACTCACTCACTCACTCACTCACTCACTGACTCATCACTAATTCTGTTAAGCAGGTTTCATTTCGAAATTCTACACGTAACGGTCATAACGATTAGATACGGTCAACAACGTCCGCCATGTTGAACTCTCTTATTTATGGCCCCATCTTCACAAAATTTGGTAGGCGGCTTCCCTGCGCTAACCGAAACCGATGTACATACTTATTTCAATGGTATTACGCCACTGTCGGCTGCCATATTGAACTTTCCAACATCACTAATTCTCCAACTTTCCATGTAGGTAGAAGGCTGACCTCATCTTCACGAAATCTGGTAGGTGGCTTCCCTGCGCTAACCAAAGCCGATGTATGTTCTTATTTCGGTGGTATGACGCTACTGTCCGCCAACATATTGAACTTTCCAACGTCACTAATTCTCCAACTTCCCGTGTAGGTAGAAGGCTGAAATTTGGCAGGCTCATTCCTTACAGCTTACTTACAAAAGTTAAGCAGGTTTCATTTCGAAATTCTACGCGTAACGGTAATAACAGTTGACAACGTTTGCCATGTTGAACTTTTTTATTTATAGCCCCATCTTCACGAAATCTGATAGGTGGCTTCCCTGCGCTAACCAAAACCGATGTACGTACTTATTTCAGTGGTATGATGCCACTGTCTTTGTTACTTATGGGCCCAGCTTCAAGAAATTTGGCACACGGGTTCCCAACGCTAACTGAATCCTACTTACATACATATACGTTCATAGCTTGCAGATCGGTCGCCGTGTGAGGTGGCATTGGGTCCCCCATCCCAACGCCTCCAACATTGTTGGCTGCCTGCCTATATAAGGCCGTCCATCGCTCCAGTCTCTACATTCCCTTCCTTGCTTCGCCACGGGATTCACGTCTCCCTGCTGATAACTACAGCCTTTTTATTTAATCCATGGCTTCTCCGCTGTTTTATTGTTCGTTTATTACGATTATAGTTATTGTTGTAGGTATTTTAGACTTACTTTACATTGTTCAGGTACCCATTTCTTTTATCATTCCAACCGTACCCCCATTAACATGTCTATCGAGGTGATCACCATCAATCAAAGAACTGTCACTTACCGAGTGGTTTCCATGCCCGGAGATGGCACCTATGTTTTCCATTCTCTTTGTTACATATTGCACGGTCATATCAGGCTCACTCTTGATATCTGGAGGAACATTGTGTCTTATGTATTGAATGACTGGGGCAGGTTCAAGGTGTGGACTGATGACGGTACAGGAGATAATTATTCTACACAGAAGCACTATAAGAGTGAAATGCTTAAGCCCTTCACCTATGCATCTGCATGTGAGTTAATGGCTGCCGGTGAATTGTTCGGTTGTCGCTTTCAAGTGTACCGAAAAGGCCAAATATTTTACCCCTTTTAACAACCGCCAATGCCTCTTAAACATCTTAGATTGACAGGTGACGATTTCAGTAGTGGAGACTTTGATGTTTATGAATGTTTAAACTCTCAAAAGATGGATGTGAAGTTATCGATGAAACCGGTTGTATACTTACAACGCTTGACAGATGCTGAATGTCTCTTCAACACAAGTCCTACAAATACTGTTGTAATTGAGACAAACCATGAAACTCAAACCGATTATGACAGCAGCAATCCAAGCTGTGAGATTTGAAACAAGATTACTGTTCACATGGCCAACTGTACTTTGCATGCTCAAGAGTAAGCTCAACGCACAGCTTATTCATATTACAACCGGAGGGCCGAACTCACAATGTGGTATACAAAGAGATCCTTAACAAATAATTATTGGTATATTTTCCCTCAGTTTCAAAAGGTTTAATTTTCTTTTTAATAAAAATTTTAAGGAAGTACTTTGCCGCTGCAAAGCGCGGGTATTTTGCTAGTAATTTAATAATATAGACTCAATCTTTGGTGGCATGGTGGCACACTGGTAGTGCTGCTGCCTCGCAGTAAGGAGACCTGGGTTCGCTTCCCTGCATAGAGTTTTATGTTCTCCCTGTGTCTGTTTGGGTTTCCTCCCACAGTCCAAGGACATGCAGGTTAGGTGCATTGGCGATTCTAAATTGTGCTTGGTGTATGTGTGTGTCCTCTGGTGGGTTGGTGCGCTGCCCAGGTGTTTGGGCGACCTTTGCTAGCTTGGATTTTCTCCAGCAGACCCCTGTGTTAGGATATTTTTAATATTTGACTCATACCTTTATCCAAGGCAACTTACAACATTTCAGATACATTTCTCAACACTGGGAACATTTCTTTTGTTTTACAAACTGAAGCGCAGGTCATACAGTGTCAGTAGTAGGATTCTAACCCACAACCTCAACCGTATGAAGTCCAAAGATTTAAACACTACATCACACTGCCTGCTGCTGATAATGGTAGCCCATGGTTAAAAAAATGTGTACAGAAAAGTGGTTAGTTAAATAGTACTTCTGATTGTTGCATACTGTCAGCACTATAACTGATGCCCATTGTCTTGACAGCATGGTCTTTTCTCTTACGTGCAACTGGAGATGAGGGCACATGAGTAGGGATCGTGAGTGCTGTCAAATGGCACAGCTGGAATGTTGAATGATGTACTGTCATGCAGTGCAGCAGAGGTGTTCAAAGCTGGTCAGTTGTAAGCAAGCAGGTGAACCATCTTGGGTGGAGATCCAGAAGTCTTTTGGCTGTCTTCCTTCACTAAACTGGCACTCCAAACCATTTTCCAGTCTGAATCTCAGTTTTGAGACTCTCCCTTCACTGCCGCTTCACAACACCTCTATGATCTGCCTTGTCCTTTGTCTGTGCATTTTTACCACCAGCTCTGCTTCTCACAGCTCACTTGGAGTCTGTGGCAGCTTGATCTGCCACACCTTTTCCCAGCTCTATGAACCTGATGAACTGTCGGAGTCCGCACACCCAGGCTAATGGACCTTAGTAGATGGAGAAGCAGTGGTGGAGCTCCAAAGAGGACAGTCTCTCAGCTGTGTTCCATACAGTACTGTTGCTGCAAACAACACTGCAGAGTATAGACCTGAGCCTCAATACTCTTCAGTAACTCCTCCTAAAAGATCTGTAGGTCCATTTTAGGTCTCCAAGGCACCCATCATCTGCTAGGTTGTGCTATAGATTTTCTCATCCCACTTCAGACACCAATATAGCATTGACACAGAGTGCACAATGGATGGATTCTTTGTTCTTTACATCACTCTTTGAGGTGGCTGGCTACCTAAAAGAACTGCTTGCCTTTTGCTGCACTAGTTGGAAAAGCATATGTCTCCCAGCACAGTATCAAGGGCATGGAGGAGATTCCAGGAGACAGGCAGTTACTTTAGGAGAGCTGGACAGGGCCATAGAAGGTCCTTAACTCATCAGCACGACTAGTATCTGCTCCTATGGGCAAGGAGGAACAGGATTAGCACTGCCAAAGCCTTACAAAATGGCCACTGGTGTGAATGTCTCTGACTAAACAATCAGAAACAGACTTCATGAGGGCCTGACGACCTCTAGTGGGTCCAGTGCTCACTGCCAGCCTGGCACCGTGGAGCTCGGTTGGCATTTGCCGTAGAATACCAGAATTGGCAGGTCCACCACTGGTACCCTGTGCTTTTCGCAGATGAGAGTAGGTTCAACCTGAGCACATGCGATAGACATGAAAGGGTCTGGAGAAGCCATGGAGAATGTTATGCTGCCTCTAATATCATTCAGCATGACTGGTTTGGTGGTGGGTCAGTGATGGTCTGGGGAGGCATATCCATGCTGTAATTAAATTTCAGCAAAATCAACTAGCCTGCCACATCACTTTTTCACTTTGGTTTTCAAGGTGTCTTTGAACTCAGGCCTCTGTAGGCTGATAATTTTCATGTCCATCAAACAATGTGTCATCCTTTCATTCTTACACACATTACCCAGTCCATATCAGTATAGATATCAAGTATTTTTCCCATTGAGATCTGATGTGTTTTCAAAGTGTTCCTTTAATTTTTTGAGAAGTTTATATATATAAACTATATATACTGTATATATATTGTCACACACGCATAATTAGGGGACAGTCAAATGGTGCATGGAACACCTAGAGAGGGGGAAGCGTCCGTCTGGAGGATGAAAGGCAAAGAAAAGTTAGGTGACGTCAAAATAGGTGCGGATGTAAGGGCCTGCTTCAAGTCACTAAATGCAGCGCCTGTCTTCTCACTCCATACCACAATGTTCGGGCACCTCTTCTTTGTCAAATCAGTCAAGGGTGTTGCTCTCCCTGAGAACCAGGGCACAAACCGGCAGTAGTACCCCGCTAACCCGAGAAAGGCTTGGACCTGCCGCTTGGTTTGCGGACGGGGCCATTTCAAAATGGCATCTACTTTGGAGCACTGTGGCCTCACGGTACCCCGACCCACCAGGTAACCTAAATATCTGGCTTCGCTCAATCCAAAGAAGCTTTTCTTGGGATTAATCCAGAGCCCGGCTTCCCCCAGTGTCTGCAATACTGCTTGGACCTGATGTAGGTGTTCCCTCCATGTGCCGGAATAGATGACCACGTCATCCAGGTAGGCAGCACTGTATGAGTTATGAGGCCAGGGTACTTTGTCCACCAGACACTGGAAGGTTACTGGAGCCCCATATAACCCAAATGGAAGGACACGATATTGCCAGTGTCCGCTAGGGGTGCTAAACACGGTTTTAGCCTTCGCGGAGTCCGCTAAAGGAACCTGCCAGTACCCCTTTGTCATGTCCAATGTGGTCAAATATTGAGCCTGCCCAGGCCTTTCAAGGAGGTCGTCCACTCGTGGCATTGGGCAGGCATCAAATTGGGAGAATTGATTAAGCCGACAGAAGTGATTGCAAAACTTCCAACTCCCGTCAGGCTTAGCGGCCAACACAATGGGGCTGGACCAGGGACTATGACTTTCCTCGATCACACATAGTTCCAGCATGTGTTTGATCTCAAGCTCCACTTCAGCCCTTTTTGCCTCGGGAAGACGATACGGGTGTTTTCAGACAATAACCCCGGGCTCTGTCACAATGTTGTACTCAACCAGTGAGGTCCTTCCGGGGCTTTCACTCACTACTGCCCAGACAGACTAGATAACTGTTTCCAGTTCCCGCCGTTGTCTGGGACTTAAATCCGCACCGAAGTTAAGGCTAGCTGTGTGAGCAAAGAGTGAGTGGGGCTGGCCGGAGGGGGGATCGGGATCCCTGCCCTTCCACGGTTTCAGCAGGTTCACATGATAAACCTGCTCCCTCAGCCGACGATTGGGTTGACTCACCAAATAGTTGACGAGTCCTTTCCTTTCCTTAACTTCGTAGGGGCCTTGCCAATGTGCAAGCAATTTAGAGTGGGAGGTAGGCACTAGGACCATGACACGATCTCCCAGGCGGAACCCCTGGAGAGACGTGCCGCAGTCATAATATCGGGTCTGTGCTACTTGGGCCTCTTCCATGTGACTTTTAAGGAGGGGTCGAATTTTTCCAAATCTATTGCGTAACTGCGCAATATATTCCAGTATGTTCATAGAGGGAAGAGCCTCTTCTTCCCATCCTTCTTTTAGGATGTCTAATATGCCCCGGGGCTGTCGCCCATACAATAATTTAAAAGGGGAGAACCCCGTGGAGGCTTGTGGGACTTCCCGATAGGCAAAAAGGACGAAGGGGAGGAGCTGATCCCAGTTCCTTCCATCCTCACTGACCACCTTACGCAGCATTTGTTTGAGAGTTTGATTAAACCTCTCTATTAAACCGTCAGTTTGAGGATGATACACCGCGGTTTTGAAATGCTTTATTTTCAGTAACTTGGCAGTCTCCTTGAACGTCTCAAAGGTCTTTCAAGACTTCCTTGGGGATACCCATGTGCGCAAAGACCCCTAGTAATTCCTGTGCGATGGCTTTAGAAGTGGCTGAGCGCAATGGAACAGCTTCCAGGTATTTGGTAGCATAATCCACGAGGACTAAAATGTACTTGTGTCCGCGGGCTGAGGGCTCTAGAGGTCCGACTATATCAACCCCAATTCTGTGGAAGAGAATATCAATTAGGGGTATAGGAATGAGAGGAACACAGTCCCTCCTAGGAATTTGGCGCAATTAACACTCCGGGCAGGAAGTGCAAAACTAACGAACCTCCTCATTGATTCCCGGCCAGTAGAAAGGGAGCTTGATCCGCTCTAGGGTTTTCTTGATGCCCAAATGGCCACCTAGGAGGTGGGCGTGTGCTAACTCGCAGACCTGCCGCCGGAAGGTCCACGGAATTAGCAATAGCCTTCTCTCCTGCCCATCATGCATTGCTACACGGTAAAGAAGGTCATTGTCTAACACAAAGTGAGGGCCCTGTGGTATCGACTGGTTAGTGTGCTGGCCATTGACAAGGACCACTGCATTTTTAGCAAACTTCAGGGAGTCGTCATCCCATTGCTCCTTTCTATTATAGCAATAGGATTCCTATTCCTTCTAACCTCTCTCTCTCTCTCTCTCATTTCTCCTAGGGCACGAAGCAGAAAATGGCCGACAGTGGGGTAACTCGCGTTGAAATCGTAGTTGAGGAACTCCAAGCACTTGATGAACAGATTCAGAAACTCCTGTCCCGACGGAAATACCTGAGAAATCTGAAGGCCCGGCTGTTGGATAAACCGTCCTTGCCATCTGGAACCGCGAAACATTAACCCCGCGTTGTGCCGACCTCACCCCCGCGTCTCGTAGGAGCGACGCCGCTGCTGCTGACCTCGGTGGATTTCAGCTATGCAGGCGGGGGTTCAAGGCCAGAGCACCTCCATCGGCACAGGCGAGCATTTTATCTCAGAACCGGTTTGACCCTCTCCGCATCCCCATTTCGCCTTCAGCACCTGGTGATGTATTAGTGGTAGGTGATTCTATCGTTAGAAACCTTAATATCGCATGCCCTAATGCAAAATCGTTTGTTTCTTGTTTTCCCGGTGCTCGTGTCCGAGATGTAATGAAACGTGCGCCACCAGTCTAGAAACACAAGGAGAGGGCAGTTGGATCAATTGTCTTGCATGCCGGCGTAAACGATATAAGGCACCGACAATCAGAAATCCTGAAAGCTGACTTCGCAGCTTTGATTAAAGACAAAGAAGAAAGAGTGTCTGATTTAAAGAGAACATGCCGTAGAGCTGAGCGTCAATGGAGGAAGAGTAAACTTACTATCCACCACGAAATATTAAAAGTCAAAATAACAGAATACAATAACACTGTCCGTCTTGAGAGACGCTGCTATTTCTCCAAGATTATAAATAACAATGCTAGTAATCCCAGAGTCTTATTTTCAACAATTGATCGCCTACTAAACCCAGGTAGCTCAAAGGAATGCCTCCTAAGTGCTTCCAGTGAAACCTGTGAGGCTGTCGCTGTATTTTTCAATCAAAAAATTAATGATATTAGAAATAACATAGTATATCTCCCCAACACTAAGGATCCTCCTAAACCCCAGCATCCTGTTATAAACAAATTAAACTCTTTCACTAGGATAGATTTACCTGATTTAAAGAAAATAATCTCTCAATTAAAACCCTCCACCTACGTCCTTGACCCGATACCAACAAGGTTTTTCAAAGAAGTATCAGGCGTGCTAATTGATAATGTTCTTGACATAGTAAATTCGTCACTAGATACTGGGGTCTTCCCAGACTGTCTTAAGACTGCTGTAGTTAAACCCCTACTTAAGAAACATAATCTCGACCCTCAGCTCTTGAAAATTTTAGACCCATCTCTAACCTGCCTTTCTTAAGTAAAGTTCTGGAGAAGGCAGTCATTATGCAGTTAAATGACCACCTAAATAAACATGCTATTCTTGATAAATTTCAGTCGGGTTTTAGAACAAATCACAGCACAGAAACTGCACTCGTTAAAGTAGTAAATGACTTGCGGGTAAATGCAGACAGAGGCCATTTATCTGTTCTCATCCTCTTAGATCTGAGTGCTGCATTTGACACCATTGATCACAACATTCTTAGAAATCGCCTTAGTCAATGGGTGGGCCTCTCTGGCAGTGTCTTAAATTGGTTTGAATCCTACCTGACAGGGAGAAAATTTTTGTTAGTTGTGGGAATTACAACTCAAGACACATGATATCCAATATGGTGTTCCACAAGGCTCTATCCTGGGTCCGCTGTTATTCTCAATCTACATGCTTCCGTTAGGTCAGATTATCTCAGGGCACAACGTGAGCTACCACAGCTATGCTGATGACACACAGCTGTACTTATCAATAGCACCTGATGACCCTGATTCTATTGATTCACTAACAGAATGTCTGACTAGTATCTCAGAATGGATGAATAGTAATTTTCTCAAGTTAAATAAAGAGAAAACTGAAATTTTAGTGATCAGCAATAATGGATACAATGAGGCTATTAGAAATAAACTGGATACATTAGGATTAAAAGTCAAGACGGAGGTAAAAAGCTTAGGGGTGATTGTTGACTGTAATCTGAATTTTAAATCACATATTAATCAGATCATTAGGACAGCATTTTTCACTTAAGAAACATAAGTAAAGTTAGACCTCTTATATCACTGAAAGATGCTGAGAAATTAGTTTGCGCGTTTTGTTTTCAGTCGACTAGATTACTGTAACGCACTCCTCTCAGGACTACCCAAAAAAGATATAAATCGTTTGCAACTAGTGCAGAATGCAGCTGCTAGAATCCTAACTAGGAAAAGAAAATCAGAACACATTTCTCCAGTTTTAATGTCACTACACTGGTTACCTGTGTCATTCAGGATTGACTTTAAAATTCTGCTTATGGTTTATAAAGCCTTAAATAATCTCCCCCATCTTATATATCGGAATGTCTGACACCTTATATTCCAAATCGTAACCTCAGATCCTCAAATGAGTGTCTCCTTAGAATTCCAAGAACAAAACTTAAAAGAAGTGGTGAGGCGGCCTTCTGCTGCTATGCACCTAAAATCTGGAATAGCCTGCCAATAGGAATTCGCCAGGCTGATACAGTAGAGCACTTTAAAACACTGCTGAAAACACATTACTTTAACATGGCCTTTTTATAACTTCATTTTAATCGTAATTTAACTTAATCCTGATACTCTATATGTTCAATCTCCTCAAAATAACTATTTATGGTGGCTCTAAAATCGGTACTGACCCCTACTCTCTTTTCTGTTTCTTTTTCCGGTTTCTTTGTGGTGGTGGCCTACGCCACCACCACCTACTCAAAGCTTCATGATGCTCCAACAATGATGGACGGATTAAAAGGCAGAAGTCTACGTGACCATCATCATCATCAAGCCCTTCCGTGAGAATCCTAAATCCAAAGAGGACTGTTTCATTTATGTTAGGTAGAATGCCCAGAGGGGACTGGGCGGTCTCATGGTCTGGAATCCCTACAGATTTTATTTTTCTCCAGCCGCCTGGAGTTTTTTGTTTTTCTGTCCCCTGGCCATTGAACCTTACTCTTATTCGATGTTAATGTTGATTTATTTTGTTTTATAATTGTGTCTTTCATTTTTCTATTCTTTAATATGTAAAGCACTTTGAGCTACTGTTTGTATGAAAATGTGCTATATAAATAAATGTTGTTGTTGTTGTTGTTGTTCTAAAAGACGCCGGCATCTCTTTAAATTGAAACCGCAAAAGGGAGAGAGGGTCTGCATTGACCTCAAGGGGTGTGGTTTCCTCCTGTTCCATCTCGGCGCTGGTGGATGACATATCAGCACGCGACGGGAGGACCGCTACGGTTAATTTCTGAACTGATCCTCCGTAACTGATGACACAAGTGGCGGACCTGTACCAGCAGGTTTCTCCGTGTACACAGGTTATACTGGTCTTAAATTTCAGCCACTGCTGCGGTAGCACAAATCGGCAGGCAACAATGGAAATGTTGCTGCCGGAATCGAATGAGGCAGAAGTTTTTTATCCGTTTGCGATCACCAGGCCTGTGTGTGGGACCACCAAGCCAGTTAGTCAGAGCACACCAAAACACATGCATCCCTCCTCATTCCCAAGCATCCCGCGGCTTCGGGGACGTCGGCACAAGCTCTGGGTTGTACGGGGGAGGGGGGAGGACGAGGTTTTGGGACATACTCTGGTTGAGTTCGGCCACGAGACGGTTTAGCTACCCCAGATTGTGAGGCAGTCCTTTGTTTTTCTACAAGCTCTATGAGCTCTGCCATATTTCGAAACTGTTTACCCCAGACCAGCTGGGTGAAGCCACAGGGTAGTGTTGTCAGGAACAGGTAGCAGGCCACCTGCTCTATTAATTGTGAGGGCTTGTTTTCCTGTGGCCTTAGCCACTGCCCTACCTTTGCCCATAAGGACCATGCTTGATGAGGGGTCGGCCGCTCTGGGTCGAACCTCCATATTTTCAGTGTATTCACCTGCCAGTCTGGGGCACCCCTAGGAGGAATTCACAGGGAGGTGGGCACTTTCCTCTGAGAGAGCATAAACAGCCCTCTTTGCCTCCCCCTTCCAGAGCAGCCCAACTCTGTGAGCCCTTCTCGCACACTCCCTGGCCTGCCTAGGTTGCCTAGTGAAGCATGCTGGGCACAGAGCTCGCACCGGGTCACTCCGAAACATGGGACACCCTACCCGCCCGAAAACTCGGCCCCGGTACGCTTCCACCTGGGTGTATTGCAGGTCCTGTCCCCTTCTCTTCTGGGACTTCTCCATCCTGCCGACTACGCCACTGTCACAAATCTCACACAGAGTCATAGAAAGGTTTGTGGCAGTCACCCGTATAATTTGGTTTCCTGGCTGCAAAAGTTGTTTAAATGAATACTGCACTGATGTGCACACAACTGAGTCCAAGACAGAACTGAGGGACTAGGGAAAAGTTGTAGGTTGTTAAAGGGGAAGACAGGAAGTGAGATCATAGGGATCAGGCTCATGGTCTTCAGCCATTGGTTCGAGTCTGGACATGACATCACAGGGGCTGGCAAAGTCTTCTTCCATTGGTTTGGTCCTGGAAGTGATGTCAAGAAAGCCAGGTGGGATCTCCCGTGAATGGTCTACCGGATAGGGAGAAAAAGAGTCAGTGCACTCTGCCACATCCCGGCATGCTTCGGAAACCGCCCTTACACAAGCTCTTTAGCTGCCTTCCATGTGCATGTGTGTTACAATATATACTGCGGTGGGCTGGCGCACTGCCCGGGGTTTGTTTCCTGGCTTGTGCCCTGTGTTGGCTGGGATTGGCTCCAGCAGACCCCCGTGATCCTGTAGTTAGGATATAGCGTGTTGGATAATGGATGGATGGATGGATGGATATATATATATATATACAGTATAAATATATATATATATATATATACTAGAAAAATACCAGCCAGAGCCAGAAGTAGTGTGTTAAAGAAGCAATGAAAAGAAAAGGAAACATTTTGAAAATAACGTAACATGATTGTCAATGTAATTGTTTTGTCACTGTTGTGAGTGATGAGTGTTGTCATATATATATATATATATATATATATATATATACACACACACACACAAACATATATATATATACATATCTATACATATACACATATATACATACACATATATATACACATATATACACATACATATATACATACATACATACACACACATATATACACACAAATACATATATATACATATACATACATATCTACATATATACACACACAGCTATTTCAGATCAGTGCAATACGCTGCTTGTTAAAACGGATAACTCCCTCTTACGCAAGTCTGCGTGGATATTATGAACTATCGTATTTGTTCAAGTTCTATTTAAAATTTTAAATAGAAGGAATTTTTATTTAGTCGACAGAAATATCTTTGGTAGGAATGGTAAAAACAGACAGGAATATTATTCCTGAATAAATCAACTCAAACCTTAAACAACTTATAATATTTTGCTCTCCATAAAAATATATCCTGTCTAAATTATACAAGTTAGAAATAAAGTAAACGTTAAAAGAACAAACATTCAAATTTCTTTACTCTTATGTAATTTTATATAAAAATAAACTTAGATTTTAAATATCCCAAAAGATTTTGCTCTCCATAAAAATATATCCTGTCAAAATTATACAAATTCAAATATGAACATGCTGCATAACAAAACCTGGAAATATAAATAAAATGTGTTCTTTCAGCAATAACAAATCAAATCATTCAGTTGTCTTTGCTCATATGTCATTTTAGAGCTGGATGCCTGGCATCTTTTTTGGCAACAGGTTCGTTTCTGTTTGGTGTGAGGTTCTGTGTTGTGGAGATTCTCAGGATGGATTGCAGGTGCTCATCAGTGAGGCGACTCCTGTGTGCTGTTTTGTTAGTCTTTATCACTGAGAAGAGCTTCTCACACAGATATGTGCTACCAAACATGCACAAGGTTCGAGCCGCATGTAGACGGACTTTTTGTTCTTCAAAGTCACCAAAGCGCCGCGCAAACTCAGTGCGCCAGTTTATCAGCAAAGTGCGATTTGGGAACACCGTAGTGACGACTTGGTTTAACATTACTTGGCAACAGGGTTGCACTGGTGCATTTGTGTCTCCCATAAAAGCAGCTTCACTTGAAATCACTTTGTGATTGTGCACGGGTAAAACGTCCGCTGAAGTGTCAGATTCTTATTTAATTCTTCTGCTTTCTGTATCTTCTGCATTGCATTCAGGTTACCCTGATGTTTTGTCTCATAGTGCCGCCTTAGATTAAATTCTGTAATTACAGCCACATTAGCTCCACAAATGAGACACACGGGTTCAGTAAACATATACTCAGCCTCCCATCGGTTTTTAAAGGCTCTATTTTCAGAATCAACTTTTCTCTTCAGCATCGTGTGAGCTAGCTTCGCAATAACTTGCAGCATCATAAGCTAGACTTGATTAACGCGTAAGTGTTCGCAAGGCAGCTGAAGCGCTGCATTATGGGATCTGTAGTTTATTGTGTTACCAGCGCTTCATATACCCGGCCATTAATAACAATAATACAGTATATAAAATGATCTCGCGGGCGGATATAATTACACCGGCCGGATGTGGCCCGCCCCTTGAGTTTGACACATATGGACTAAATAGAACTTGAAAAGATATATTTTTTCAAATGTGATCGCGCTAATTCAGATAGAGTTGACGCACTACAGCCTGCATGCCTCAATAAGTCATCCTCCCTCGCTCTTACTTTTTACCGCTCATCTAATGAATACACTGAGTATGGCTTTACCAAAACAATCATTGATGGCTAATAAAGTATCCATTATTCGAGTATGTAGATCGGGATATATATATACATATATATATACCCGCGATCGCAGCGAGAAGTAGTGTGTTAAAAAGCTAGAAAAGAAAAGGGAACATTTTAAAAATAACGTAACATGACTGTCAATATACAGTATTTGTTTTGTGAGTGTTACTGAGTGTTGCTGTCATCAAGGATTTGATTATCATTATTTCTTTCAATCAGGTTCGTATTTGTAGGATGTGTTGTGTTCAAGTTACATTCCGTGTTTGTCAATCGCTGTAAAGATGACAGGTTTCATTCATCGATTCGCTTCTTACTGCATCAATAAACAGCTCGTCTTCTTCTTTATCTGAGACCTGACACACTGCATGCACGGGTTTTTTACACTGTCTTCCTTTAGCGGACATTGACTTTTTCCACCGTGTGCTTTGTTTCCGCAGTAGCTGGATTTATGAATATGCTTGTATCAGACGCTTCATATTTTTTGCTGCCTTTTCAATTGTGTAATTCGGTTTTGTTCAGCTTTTGGAACTGTTGCTTTTATCTGTGCACTGCGCCAGTTCACGGAGCCGCCGTGTACATGCATCGGGTTCCCAGCTGTGCTGGTGCCATCTCGCTATGTCCATGGCTGTATTTAATGTTACCTTAGTCCTTTAAAACTCTCGCAGTTTCGCTGAGTTTGTGTCAAACACCACCCTGACCATCTCATCTTCCTCTCCATAAGCACAGTCCTTCACCCGTGAATATTTAGTGGGAGTTTGCTATTGGATTGCCGCTGACGGACGGCCTTATATGGGCAGGCACTAAATTACAAACGCCAGCGCAGCCTGTCTATGAACTTAATTTAAAGTGTAGGTTTACATCGTGCTTTGTTTCCGAAGTAGCAGAACTCATGAATATGGTTGTATATGTCACTCGCTCGCTTCTTATTGTTTCGCTGCCTTCTCAATTATATAATGCATGTCTTCCTGGTTTTCTATGTACTGCGTGATTACGGGAGGCGTGATGATGTCACACGAAACTCTGCCCCACGGCGTTCAAGCTCATCTCCATTACAGTAAATGGAGAAAAACAGCTTCCAGTTATGACCATTACGCGTAGAATTTCGATATAAAACCTGCCCAACTTTTGTAAGGAAGCTGTAAGGAATGAACCTGCCAAATTTCAGCCTTCTACCCACACGGGAAGTTGGAGAATTAGTGATGAGTCAGTGAGTGAGTGAGTGAGTGAGTGAGGGCTTTGCCTTTTATTAGTATAGATATATATATATATATATAAACTGCGGTGGGCTGGTGCCCTGCCTGGGGTTTGTTTCTTGCCTTGCGCCTTGTGTTGGTTGGGATTGGCTCCAGCAGACCCCCGTGACACTGTAATTAGGATATAGCAGGTTGGATAATGGATGGATGGATGGATATATATATATATATATATATATATATATATATATATATATATATATATATATATATATATATATATATTGTGGCATATGGCCGGTCGTTTATCCCGGCCAATACCCCCAGGCCGCTAGATGGAGCCCTCCCTGCAGCATGGAAGTGCCCCGAAAACCAGCAGGGAATCTTGGACAGTGGAGTTTTTATCCATAGCCCTGCTGGATACCATTGGAGCCGCTAGAGGATGCTGCAGGGAGGAACAAAGACTATTTGCCCTACGCCCCAGAAGTACGTCCAAGTCACATGGGCAAGAGGAATGATGTGCTTCCGGGGTGAAGAAAAGGACTTTTTATCTGACCCGGAAGTGATAAGGAATCATGGACTGAAGGATGGGAAACACTTCAAGGTCAGGGACTATAAAGGATTGTGAGAAATCCCCAGAAAGGGAGCTGAGCTGGATGGAAGGGTGGCAACGCGTCTGGGAGTGGTGGAGTGATTATTATTGTGTATTGTGTTAATTTAATGAGTATTGTGGAGAAGAGGGTGTTTGTGCACTGTATTTGTCCGAATAAAGAAGATTATTGGACTTTTGCCTGGTGTCTGACGCCTTGGAAAAGGGTTCAAGGGAGCGATAGTGCCCTTATCTGTCACAATATATATATATATATATATATATACTGCGGTGGGCTGGCGCTCTGCCTGGGGTTTGTTTCCTGCCTTGTGCCTTGTGTTGGCTGGGATTGGCACCAGCAGACCTCCGTGATCCTGTAGTTAGGATATAGCGGGTTGGATAATGGATGGATGTATGGATAATGGATGGATGGATGGATATATATATTGTGAGATATGGCCGGCCGTTCATGTCAGCCAATACCCCCACGCCAGTAGATGGAGCCCTACCCGGCAGCATGGAGGTGCCCTGAATTCCAGCAGGGCGTCATGGGTATTGGAGTTTTCCTTCACAGCCCTGCTGGATACCATGGGGGCCGCAAGGAGACACTGCAGGGAGGCTCAGAGACTTTTATGTGCCCTATAACCTAGAAGTACGTCCTGGCCACAGGGACAGAGGAAATGACGTACTTCCGGGATGAAAAAAGAAGAATTTTGATCGGACCCGGGATCAGAAACACTTCTTGGTTATGGACTATAAAGGACTATGGGAAATCCCAGACAGACGAGATTGAGTCAGGAGGAAAGGTGGCAGCGCGTCTGGGAGTAGGAGGAATTGTAATATTGTGGATTTATTGTATAATTTAAGAGAATTGTGGAGTGGAGGGTGCTTTGCGCACATTATTATTGTAACATAAATAATTATTCGACTTTTATCTGGTGTCTGACGTCTGGTCTGAGGGTTCTAGGGGACGACAGTGCCCCTATCTGTCACAATATACAGTAAGGGATGGGGGAAAGGCAGCTTCTTTAGGGCACTACCTTCGCCAGAATACTAGATGGCAGTTTCCCTGGGTTATAGCGGTGTCCCAGATTCCCACAGGGCCCCATTGGACTTGGATTTCTTTAACTGTTGGGTGCCAGGGTGCTACTAGCGGGGTGCTGCAAGGACTGAGGACCCCTGTGACATGGGATTTCTGCCTCACTTGGAAGTGTTGACAGACCACATTGGTGGATATTTGGAAGCACTTCCAGGGTGGCTAAAAGAAAAGGGACTCTCTCCTTCACATTGAAGAGCCAGAGTTGGGTTGCAGGTGGATGAAGCTTGCAAGGAGGGGTGGAAGAGACAGTGACCAAGAGAAAAGGAAGAAAAGACTGCTTTATTGTGCTGAGACTTGTGCTAAGTGCATACTTGTACGTTGGCCGTGGTGGGAAACGCTTTAGGAAGAGTTACCCGCAAATAAAAGACACTTTTCCTTTTTAAAATGTGTCTGTGTCTGCATGTGCTGGGTGTTTAGGGAGCTGTTTGTGTGTGTACTACATGTATCTTTTTTGAAACTGTTTATATGATATTTGGATTTCTGTCTTCACACATTATACACTCCATGTCAAAATTTTGTTGTTAGTACTAGAACAAGAAAAAGGTTTCTATTTTAGGTATTTGTTCAACATTTCTTGCATTTCTCACATTTCCTGTCATCCTACACTTACCCAGATCATTGTAGATACAGAATACACATGAAATTTATGCATTTCAAATAACGATATAGTATTTACTCTATGCAATTCAAGGACCTCACACACAAATAAAGAAGACTTGCGAGAACTTGCGAGACTTCTCGAGAATTTTTGCTCGAGATGAGCTCCAGCAGAGGCTGCTTGCTGCTTATGCTGATCGACACATTTACAAAACAAAAGATGCTGATGGAGAGGTGCGAAGGGATTTACGTTGGGCCAGGATTATGAGTTTTTTTGTAGGCTTCAGGGATTCTAGTATTAAAAATATACAAAGTCAAAAACATACATACAAAATTTTCAAATTAAAAAATTACAATCAATTTCAGTGGCTTGTCGGCAGTAAAAAAAAACTGAAAAACCAAAACCAAACTAACCAATCACACCAAAGCCAAACTGACTAATCAGATTGTTCATAGGGACTGGACACACACACACACACACATACACAAACACATACACGCACACAAACACCTTACAGCTTTATTATATAGCAGATAAACTAATAGGAGTGCCTGACAGAGTTAAATATGGAATAAACTTCTCTTAAGTCTTTCAGACTGAAGGTGAATGGGGTATTGCCCAAATGAGAAATCAAACTGTTAGGTCATTTACTTTTGTTATATTTTTGATTACTGATTCCATAGAAACTTTGTTAAACCTGGTTTTGAGCATTTTGCTCTGTAGTTGTCACATACCTGCACCCATGATGCCACCAACATTTTTGTTCATTAAGGGGATTTCTGAAAACTTGGTCATCGCTGTCTTGTCATAGTTCTGCCAATTTGTTAATGTTTTTGCTTTTGGCCTTATCTCACCAGAAAATTTAATGGAGGAATGTTTGTTGTTCCGGTGAGTGTTAGAGGAGTGTTGCAGTTCTGCCACAATTGGGTTTAGCAAGTCATCAAGAAATAACTTTTATTTGTAACCATATTTTGCAGTATTTATAGTGACTTCATACTGATCACATATATACAAGAATATGTTAAGAACTACACAATTTGTACTTGTGCTAAGTCATCTATTGCCAGGGTGGAAATCTACTTTTACATTTAGTTGCTTAGCAGACAGTTTAATCCACAGTGATTTACTTAAGATGTCAACATAATTGAGTAACATCAGTCTTGGGACCGTTTGGAGACAAATGTAATAGTACTTCTACATCCTTCTTAATATCTTCCTGCCCTCTGCATCTTGCTCCTTTACACCCACCACCTGCATCTCCTCTCTCACCCCATCCATAAACCTTTTCTTAGGCCATCCTCTTTTCTTCTTGCTTGGCAGTTCTGTCCTTAGCAGGTGGAGTGGTGGCTCTGAGGCTAGGCATCTGCACTAGCAATTGGAAGGTTGCTGGTTCAAATCCCGTAAATGCCAAAAGAGACTCTGCTCTGTTGGGCCCTTGAGCAAAGCCCTTAACCTGCAATTGCTGAGCACTTTCAGTAGTGAGAAAAGTGCTATATAAATGCAAAGAATTATTAGCATCCTTCTCCCAATATACCCAGCATCTCTCCTCTGTACATGTCCAAACCAACGCAATCTCACCTCTCTGACTTTGTGTCCAACCTGTGCAGACTATTGTACTCATTTATAATCCTGTCCATTCTAGTCACACTCAATGCAAATCTTAACATCTTTAACTCTGACACCTCCAGCATTATCTCTTGTTTTTTTGTCAGTGGCACTGTCCCCAACCCATATAATATAGCTGGTCTCCTGTAGACCTTTCCTTTCACTCATGCCAATACAAGTTTGTCACTAATTACTACTGACACTCTTCTCCACCCACTCCACCCTGCCTTCATTCTCTTCTTCACTTCTCTTCCACAATCCCCGTTACTATGTACTGTTGATCCTAGGTATTTAAACTCATCCACCTTCGCCAGCTCTACTTCCTGCATCCTTACCATTCCACTGACATCCCTCTCATTTATGCACATGTATTCTGTTTTGTTCCTACTGACCTTCACTCCTCTCCTCTCCAGAGCATATCTCCACCTCTCCAGGGTCTCCTCAACCTGCTCCCTAATCTCACTACAGATCACAATGTCATCACCAAATATCCTAACCAACAGGGACTCCTGTTTAATCTCATCTGTCACCCTCACAGGTGGTACAGTGGTAGTGCTGCTGCCTTGCAGTAAGGAGATTGTGGGTTCGCTTCCACAGATCTTCCCTGTATGGAGATTGCTTTGAGTAGTGTGAAAAGCACTATATAAATGTAAAGAATTATTATTATTAACCTGTCCATCACAATTGCAAATAAGAAAGGACTTTGAGACAATGTCTGATGTAATCCCACCTCCACGTTAAATGCATCCATCACTTCTACTGCAGACCTCACCACAGTCACACTTCACTTGTACATATCCTGTATAACTCTTACATACTTCTCTGCCACTCCTGGCTTCCTCAAACTATACCACAACTCATCTCAGGGCACCCTGTCATATGCTTTCTCCAGGTTCACAAAGACTCAATGCAACTCCTTCTGGCCTTCTTTATACTTCTTCATCAACACCCTCAGAGCAAACATTGCATCTGTGGTGCTCTTTCCTGGCATGAAACCATACTGCTGCTCACTAATTATCACCTTCTTTCTTAACTGAGCTTCCACTACTCATTCCCATAACTTCATAGTATGGCTCATCAATTTTATCCCTGTGTAGTTACTACTGCTCTGCACATCCCCTTTAATCTTATACAACTCATCATATGAATTTTCTTAAGCCTTTACCACCTCAGTAGTTATAGGCAGGGACCTTCTGGCAAACTGTCGATCAAAATGATTAATGACCTTTAAGCACCGCCCCTGATTACGTCACGCCGGAAGTCCCGCCCCGTAAGCCCCGCCACCACCACGTGACCGGCCCTCGCCCCTCCACGTGACCTAACCCCCCGCTCCTTTATGACACAAGACCGGAAGTCCCGCCCCTTTAGCTCCACACCCCCGGCGGTAGATTGGTGAGGGGCACCCTGTCCCTGCCCAGACTCCGCCTTGAACCCACCCCTGGCACCTGATTGGTTAAGAAAACTGTCAAGGGCATTTTTATGGATGTCTGCCCCCTCCTTGAGCTCTCCTTCCACGGCCTCAGGTTTAATAGGGGCTTGCACCCAGGCTAATGAACCACGTCCTGTACATGTGAAGATGCCAGCCCATGCCTGCCGTCCCTTACACTATATAACATGTTTGGTTACTCATTTTGTAAGGATAATATAATGAAGTTATTTTTAAAAGTAACACCACACTGCTCAAGAGAGACAGATTCCACATGTGTTTTTGCATTTGCTGTGGTCAGTGATTTTGAATTTTTTGCTTAGCTCATTTCTATTAACTATGAGCCTTTTGACAAAGGAAAACTCTGTAAATACACTTGTGGATTTAAACGGAGATTTATAAGAAAGCCCAGGAGGCTATAGTGAAGTGTGCTGGTATAACTAGAGGCCTTTAAAACACCCTTTGGCAAGAGACGAATACATCGGTCATTTTTTCAACTGTTTCCAAAGCACATAGTTCCCCAGTGTCTTAGAAAAATTATTTCTTTTATCTTTGTATAGGATTAAATGAAATATAACTATTCTTCATGCAGACTATTCATGATTATTATAGGTGCCAAATGAGCATGTTTTTAAAAAAAGGATGGCTGAATCCTTAATATTAATATTTCCAAGTTGATTCCCAAGTGCGTGCGTGAGCGCACTCGTGTGTAGTCGCATGAGCATGCTCGTACGTGCGTATGTGACGATGCGCGTTCTACTCCATGCTCCCATCCGCTGTTTGGGAGCGCTTGAACCCAACATCGTCGATAGATATAACCGAGGTGAGCTAGACAGTGAGGCACCAACAAAGCAAGGGGATGGTACAAAGGTGCAAAAGTGCTTTTATTAACATCACTATCAAAACAAAAACAGTTTTTAGTGTTGTGCAGTGCTTCCCAAAACGTCTTCATTAAATAAATAATCCATTAAAACAAAACTAATTACAAAAAAAAACAATCCTTTAAAACCCGAGGTTAAAACCGTTGCTGGAAGCATTCTCAAATCAATAAGCCCAGTGCTCTTCTACGCTAGCGTCTCACCTGCTTCTCTCGATTGGGCTTTGCAACAGGCGAGACACTCTCTCTGCAGCTGCCCTTTCTCTCACACACACAGGTCTGGAGTCCTCCTGATCCTGGCTTCGGTCTGGCACTCATCCCAGGCCTGAGACTTGGACTCCTTGGTTTCCAGGACGCCTACGACAAGGACTTCACCTCCAAGCCTCCCGACTCCCACCGCCACACTGGCCTTACGCGGACAGTCTCTCCTTCTTTGGTCACTCCCGCTCCATGATTGCTCAGTGGGAGCGACTTCTACTTCAACTCCCAGGTGTCGGCCTAACACCCAGGCTTCCATGCAGCTCGTTCCATCTCGTTCGCTCGCTCGCCCACACGCACTCTCTCTCCTGCTTTCTCCAGCCACCTCCGTCTTTCTCTCTTTTCCTTGTTCCGTTTTTTTTCTTTCCCCTTTGTAACCGACTTGCGCTTTTATATATTGAGGGGAGGCCATAGCAGCTGCAGCACATTAGCCACAGGAACAATCACGGATGTGGGCAGTCCCTCACCTATGCACTAGGTGAGAAACGCCCACAACGCAGATCGCCCTGTGGCTTGCTACGGCCACCTCGCCCCCTCACTAAGCCGCCGCAAGTGCGGTGATTATTTATTTAAATTAAAATGGCCTTTGCCGAGCGAGCTGTGGACCCATAACACCACAGCGTATAATATAAGATGCATCATTTTTTTTCTATCTATGTGTACGACGATTAATGTACAAATTCATCAGACTGAAGCAAACAATAGTAGTTTTTCATACTGAAACGGGTCATTTCAAGTAGTTTTTGTCTCAGCGTCTGAAGATTCAAACAGGGACCTCTCCTCTGAGAATATTAAAGAGTGGCTTTAAAGCACAGGTCGGTGGTGCATTAACTCTGACATAATAAAGGTATTCTGAACTAGTTGCAGAAGGGACCCGCTTGTGAAATGCCTACTCTTTCGAAAGGGCCTTTCTCTGTACGGAGCCGCCAGTTTTTAAAAGGTTGAAATAATGAAACATTTTTGCTTTATAAACTCTGTTTATTATCTCTCTAATTAATTTCGCTAAATGTAATTATTTTAATACAGAATAGTAACCCATAATCAGGGTGATTTTAGATGTGTGAGTAATATAATGAAGCTATTTTTAAAAGTAACCCCACACCGCACAAGAGAGACAGAGTCCACCTGTGTTTTAGGATTTGCTGGGATAAATGATTTTAAATTTTTTGCTTAGCTTATTTCTATCACCTAGGAGCCTTTTGACAAAGGAAAACTCTGTAAATACACTTGTGCATTTAAACGGAGATTTATAAGAAAGCACAGGAAGCTATAGTGAGGTGTGCTGGTTTAACTAGAGGCAAGGGATGTAAGAAGTGCTTTTCTGCAACTCCGAAGTTCATTGAACTAAAATCATGTTTTTAAAATCAGCAGCTCTAGCTCATGCTAGTGACCTCATAAATTGGAGCCAACAGCTCAGCACACTTGTATAGCTCACAAAATAGCAGCGTTAATTACTCTTTCTGCTTAAACTAATGATCAAATATTCAGATAATTTGTAATTAAACAATAAAGCATTAGTAAACAAAATACATGTTCAGTTGGCAAGTAAAATGACCGGTTGCTTTAACATGAAAATAAAGCATCTTTAGAAAATAAAGCATCTAAAAGCATCTTTGTAAAGGTCCAATTTTAAAACATTAAAAGAAAAATTGTTTCCAAAAGAGTTCTGCCCATTTTTCCAACAGTTTTCTTGACTGATCTTTGAAATCATCAGTGCCTTTCTGATCACATCCACCCCAAACATAGCATATAACATAATTTCTGTACTCATTTTAAATGATAATAGCCAGTATGAAGTCCCTAAAAGAACTGGAGACATCAGATATCTTCTATCATATATCTTTTCTTGCTGGCCCAAGTCATTCAGGTTCTGCTTACAACGCAAATGTATGATTATTTTTTCTCAAATGGCCAAATCTTTGGCCTGCTAATCATGAAAAAATAAATATATAAATAAATCAGATTTTATTCTCATGACACTTTATTTGCATATTTTATTATACCTACTTAACTTTTATTGACATTTATCTATCTCTATATTTATTTTTCTGTATCAGAATGTAGTTTAAGTTCATTTGTTTTGGGTTCAATAGATGTATTTTTCATATTTTCGATTCTTGTTTTCTTTTTTTCACATCTTCGCGCCCCTAGCGGGGTCAGCCCACAGTTTGAGAGCCACTGTTGTAGGGTTTTATTTGTAAAACTCTGCGGCATTTCAAGCTAAGTTAGATTCCCTTGTTTATTCGGCCGTCCATTTGTGTTCCATTTTTGTTATAAATTGTATTTAGTCTCTCTTTATTTACTAAACATTTTATATAATGATTAGAAAACAGTTATCTTGTTCAGGCTTTAATTTAAAACAGCATTTTCATCAACAGGTTATAACCACTTTGGTACTCAGGGGCGCTTTGTATAATACAAAGTTTTAGAAATTCTGTTAATTCTTGGTAATAGCCTTTTATTTTACATCAGTTATAAGACCCTGAAAATAAGACCGGTTATAGTAGGTTATAGGAGCCTATACACTGCAGGGCTGATGATTAGGCTTTTGACACGTTAGGCCAATCAGGATGGAAAATGTTTTTAGTGAATAGTTACATCATATCTATTATATGCTTTAGCACAAGGATTATAATTTTACTAAAACAGTGAGGGTTATTCTTTCTTTTTGTTAGTCCAGGTGACATAGGACAGCTGTCATTGAAAACTGCTTTTCCCCTGTTTGTGAAAAAGCATCCTTTGTTTTAATAGCATTCAGGGTGAAGGGGATGTAAATTTAAATTGTGATTCCAAGAGTCTGCAATCTTCTTGAATACGAGTCAAAGGACCAGGGTTTGTGCAGTGATCACGGTCAAGGGCAAAGTTAAGCTAGACATTATTATTCCAAAATTAAACATTGATTCACCCCTGTCACAAAGATAAGACAGTAAAAAACAAAAATTTACAAATACTAAGTCACAGAGGAGATTAAAAAACATCTTAAGACCGGATCAACAAGGGATCACCCCCAGCTGTCATCTATGTAGGCAGTTCCACAGGATTGCAAAGAGTTGGGGAAAACATTATTTAACATCTGCTAGTATGAGGCTAATTAACATTAGCCAGTTATTGTTAGAATCTTATCTGGCACTAAAAGTGAGGCTTGTGTGCCTCCTGATTCAGGAAGAACATTAAATATTGGAGTTTAGAATATAAACTAGACTGGTAGTCTTGATGGCAAGGACATTTGTGCCAAAATAAATAAATAAAGTTAATTATGAAGTAAATAACCACATGAAAAAGTGGAGTGATTACAATTTGAAAAACTGCTGTGGTGTATAAAAACATTTGAAATAAATAATAAGCTTTTTTGACATGCGCAGTCTGGAATAGTTTGAATGTGTCTTAAAGAGTTCATTTTTAAATAAAACTTAAAAAGGAAAAATATTAAACCTGAATAAAACACAGAAGTATCATTTAATAATATCAATTAGAGTTAAGTATTATCAAGCACTGGGATCTATTTACAAGTTTTATTTAATTTAGTTATAAACAAAATGATTGGTGGCATTTTACTTTGAAATTAACAATAGTTTGATAGAGCTTTAAGAATTAGAATGCAAGACAAACCTCTCCGACATGCTAACTAAATAGATATAATCTAAGATATTTTAGAATATAGCCCTGGGCGCTACCCCCATGATTCTGACAAACTAAAGGGTCTGAACTTAATTGTCCAACTTTCCTGCGGGTGCTATGGATCTTGTAATGGAGACTGCAAAAGATTCTATAATCTTTACTTTGTAATTGTCCATATGACAGAGATCTAGCGCCTGTGTCCACAGCGTTAACCAGCCATAGGACATGATATTCAAAATTCACCTAGGGTTTTTCAAAAGAGATAGGACGAGTGCGGCGTGTGTTCTGTATTTTCTTTTCTGTATTAACTATTCACAGTGACCATACCCCCGAGACCTTAGGTTTTTTATGCCGAAGTACCTTTCACTGACCTGAATAAGAGACATCATTCAAAATGCTCTTGACACAAAGGAGGCCCAATCAGGCCGATGGACAGCTGAATAAACAAGGGAATCTAACTTAGCTTGAAATGCCGCAGAGTGTTTTACAAATAAAACAGTGGTTCTCAAACTATGGGCTAACCCCGCTAGGGGGCGCGAAGTAACAAAAGGGGACTCGAAGATGTGAAAATATAGAGATAGATAAATGTCAATAAAAGTTAAGTAGGTATAATAAAATATGCAAATAAAGTGTCATGAGAATAAAATCTGATTTATGTATTTATTTTTTCATGATTAGCAGGCCAAATATTTGGCCATTTGAGAAAAAATAATCGTACATTTGTGTTGTAAGCAGAATCTGAATGACTTGGCCCAGCAAGAAAAGATATATGATAGAAGATATCAGATATCTCCAGTTCCTTTAGGGACTTTATACTGGCTATTATCATTTAAAATTGTTTTATCTTGGTAGAGTAATATATATTGCTCTACTTTCCCCTATTGTATTATTAATATGTAGCCTTAGAATGCCTAATCTCACAGACTTACCACTGTATATAACTTATCCCCACTTTCCCTTCTATATCTATAACCTCAGGCAATTAGATGTAGTAAAAAGACAAGCAGGAGTTAAGTTACACATAAAATAATGTATTACTGATAATATTCATAAATAATAACAAAATGCAAAGTACATTTGAATATTGGCAACCATACAACCTGATAAAATGGTGGTGTGTAATTCAGGTGGCACACAGACTTGCAGTTACTTAAAATGTCTCTAGTTAAGGCATCGTTGGTGCTCAGCTTTCAGCCACATGTCTGTTCAAAATGGCTGCTGAGCTGTGCTCTTCATTGTGTTGTTTTCATCATCACAGGTTAGCAAGAGAGATGCTTCTTCATCATATGTGGGTCAGAGAGAGAGATGCTTCTTTATCATATGTGGGTCAGAGAGAGAGAATGTGGTTGAGCAAGTACATTTATAGATGTTCTCTCCAATTCCTAGAACCAATAGGACATCATGGTACTTAAAGGCCTCTGAGACAAGCCAATTCCAAACAGCCATATCTCAGACCAATGGGAGAAATAGTACATTTTAACACCTCAACCCCCCAAGACCATATGTTAAGCTAACCTGGCTTTGTGTGGGGGAAAACTGGTTTAAGACATCCCCCCAAATCCTGTCATAAAATTACAAAGAGACAGTCTAAAAAGGGGGTGGGGGTGGGTTGGCAAACATGAATACCTCTAAATTACATTGGTTTGCCTAAATTATAAATAAAGGCATACAAAACATTTATCAAGTTATATGCAAAATCCCACATCACAACAAAAATGAGTACAGAAATTAAGTTATATGCTATGTTTGGGGAGGATGTGATCAGAAAGGCACTAATGATTTCAAAGATCAGTCAAGAAAACTGTTGGAAAAATGGGCAGAACTCTTTTGGAAACAAGGATTTTTCTTATAATGTTTTAAAATCAGACCTTTACAAAGATGCTTTTAGATGCTTTATCTTCTAAAGATGCTTTATTTTCAAGTTAAAGCAACTGGTTGTTTTACTTGGCTACTGAAAATGTATTTTTGTTCACTAATGCTTTAGTGTTTAATTAAGAATATTACCTGAATATTTGATCATTAGTTTAAGCAGAAAGAGTAATTAGCTCTGCTATTTTGTAAGCTATATAAGCATGCTGAGCTGTTGGCTCCCATTTTTGAGGTCATTAGCATGAGCTAAAGCTGCTGATTTTAAAAATATGATTTTAGTTCGATGAACTTCAGAGGTGCAGAAAAGTGCTTCTTACATCCCTTGCCTCTAGTTAAACCAGCACACCTTACTGTAGCCTCCTGTGCTTTCTTATAAATCTCTGTTTAAATGCACAAGTGTATTTACAGAGTTTTCCTTTGTCAAAAGGCTCCTAGGTGATAGAAATGAGCTAAGCAAAAAATTAGAAATCACTGACCACAGTAAATCCAAAAACACATGTGGAATCTGTCTCTCTTGTGCGGTGTGGGGTTACTTTTAAAAATAACTTCATTACATTACTCACACCTCTAAAATCAAAACTATTCTGTATTAAAATAATTGCATTTAGGGAAATTAATGAAAACACCGTTACAGTAAGCTCTTGGAATCTGTCTCTAACCGATTGTTCAAATGAGAGTTCATAAAGCAAAAATGTTTCAATATCTCAACCTTTTAAAAACAGGTGGCTCCATACAGAGAGAGGCTGTTTCGAAAGAGTAGGCATTTCACAAGTGGGTCCCTTCTGCAAGTAGTTCAGAATACTTTTACTATGTCAGAGTTAATGCACCACCGGCCTGCGCTTTAAAGCCACTCCTGAATATTCTCAGAGGAGAGGCCCCTAGTTAAAGGCGGGACACTTCACTATAGCCTCCTGTGCTTTCAGTGTAAATGCGCAAGTGTATTTACAGAGTTTTCCTTTGTCAAAAGGCTTCTAGTTGATAAATCACTGACCACAGCAAATCCAAAAACACACATGGAATCTGTCTCTCTTGAGCAGTGTGGTGTTACTTTTAAAAATAACTTCATTATATTATCCTTACAAAATGAGTAACCAAACATGTTATATAGTGTAAGGGACGGCAAGCATGGGCTGGCATCTTGACATGTACAGGACGTGGTTCATTAGCCTGGGTGCAAGCCCCTATTAAACCTGAGGCCGTGGAAGGAATAGAGAGCATGAAAACAGAGCTTTTACAGGCAGGAGTGTTAAAAAAATAGACACAATGCGTTTGTAACACAAGACAGCTCCATGTCTTTAAAGGTGATAAATCAAAGTGTAGGTTTGTACATGACCTAACCCCCAAAACATTCCTGAGACTACCAGCCGGCGAGCTTGCCAGGCCTCACCCAACGAGGGGATTAATGCTCGAAATGGGGCGGGCTCAGTTCTTTGCAAGCAAACTCACAGGGGCTGTCAGTTTCCTGGCCTGTGGCCTGCACTGGTGACTCTAGCAGCACTCAGGGGCTCATACAGTTTGTAGACACGTGCCTGCTCCTACGCACAAAGTGGCTGTTAGATCCTGTCCAGCTTGCGGGGCGCTTGCAGAGCCTGACGTTACTTTCTGTGTGTAGAGAGAGAGAGCAGGGGCTGCTGAAAGCTGACTGGGTCTGCCACCTAGTCTTTCTCTCTGGGAAATCTCCTTCATTGCTAAAACTGTTTTTTACTGCAGAGTCTGTCACTGGGAAACCTGATTCAATGTTGCTTGAGGATTTTCTGTGAGACAGAAAAGAATGGACCTGTAAGTGATAAAGCAAAAATTAGATAGATATTTTAATTTCGTGTTCATATTAAAATCATAGATAGAACTGAAGAAGATGCTTCACTTTTTTATACAGCACTTTCAGAAGGACTTTCAGAAGGGAGCACACATCCTCCGGAAAGAGGACTGGGAAGTGTGGTAAGGCCGGCCGTCAGGTGCTTTCAGAAGGGAGCACACATCCTCTGGAGAGAGGACTGGGAAGTGTGGGAAGGCCGGCCATCAGGTGCTGCCTGAAACGGGGTGCGATCGCACTGGCTGGTTCAGACTGTGTCTGAGCTCTGACAGTTTGTCATCTGTCTGTGAGATGGAAAAAGCCTGGAGCTGCAAGTCATAAAGCAAAGATTACATAGACATTTTAATTTCATGTTCATATTAAAATCATAGATAGAACTGAAGAAGATGCTTCACTTTTTTATACAGCACTTTCAGAAGGACTTTCAGAAGGGAGCACACATCCTCCGGAAAGAGGACTGGGAAGTGTGGTAAGGCCGGCCGTCAGGTGCTTTCAGAAGGGAGCACACGTCCTCTGGAGAGAGGACTGGGAAGTGTGGGAAGGCCGGCCATCAGGTGCTGCCTGAAACGGGGTGCGATCGCACTGGCTGGTTCAGACTGTGTCTGAGCTCTGACAGTTTGTCATCTGTCTGTGAGATGGAAAAAGCCTGGAGCTGCAAGTCATAAAGCAAAGATTACATAGACATTTTAATTTCGTGTTCATATTAAAATCATAGATAGAACCAAAGAAGATGCTTTGCTTTTTATATAGCACTATCAGAACTGGCAGGCAAGTGTGGGGGACTGGGAAGTGTGGGGAGGCCAGCCGTCAGGTGCTGCCTGACCCCAGGTGTGGGGCCGAGACAGACCCTTCAGGCCGACAGGGTACGGGTGGGAACGTGCTCGGACTTGTCCAGGGCCAAGGTAGCAACCTGGGATTGTCTGTGCTTGTCGAGGTAAAGGCTGTAACATGCCTGGGCTTGTTTTTCGGGAAAGTGGGACTGGGAAGTGGGTGGGGGTGGTGGTAGGTTCAAGGAAGGTGCAGACATCCATCAAACTGCCCTTGACAGTTTGTTTAATTAAGCATGTGGGTTCAAGGAGGGGGCAGACATCCATCAAACGGCCCTTGACAGTTTCCTTAACCAAGCAGGTGCCGGGGGCAGGTTCAAGGTGGAGTCTGGGCAGGGACAGGGTGCCCTTCACCAATCCACCGCCAGGGGGCAGTCACGTGATGGGGGCGGGACTTACGGTATGATGTCGTCAGAGGGGGGGCTTAAAAATCATTAATCATTTTGATTGACAGTTTGACAGAAGCTCCCTGCCTATAACAACTCACCTCTTTCTTCACCTTATGTCTTATTTCCTTGTACTGTTGTTTACTTTCTGCATTTCTCTGACTATCCCACTTCTTCCTGCCACCCTCTTCCTCTGTATACTCTGCTGTATTTCTCCATTCCACCACCAAGTTTCCTTTTCCTCTCTCTTCTGTCCAGATGTCACGTCAAGCGCCCTTCTTGCTGTTACCTTTACTACTTCGGCTGCTAAAGATTACTAGAGGCATTGTTTTTCAATATTCAATAAAATTATATGTTGACATTATATTCTATTAACTCTGCAATTTTTTTACTTGAAATTAACTTTATATCACCTACCTCATAATATTTTTTTCTTTTGCTCAGTTGTGATCACTATTAACATGAGTGCATTTTTTTCCTTGTAAGGGTACCAAGGGTGTGTTACCTTTATACTTTCTATATATTGTATATTTGAGGGGTCCTTTGCAGGGCTTATTTGTACAGCCAATCAGAAAAAAATATGCTGTGTCAAATCCAGTAGCATTAACCTATAAATAAAGGATGAGTTTAGTTTTAATATAGGTCTTTGCTATTAATATTTCAAAACAGTGTGATCTGGTGGTATAGGGGCTAGTGTTATTGTCTTGAATCTTTGTTGGATTAGTTTGGGGATGGATTTTCTTGACTTCACAGCATATTAATGACTAAACATATTTTCTTTTTTAGGAATAATTACTGATATATTTACAACTTCAATGTTAAAAAAATAATCAAAAGCAGCTGATGGGCGGCACGGTGGCGCAGTTGGTAGTGCTGCTGCCTCGCAGACAGGAGACCCGGGTTCACTTCCTGGGTTCTTCCCGTGTCTGCGTGGGTTTTCTCTAGGTGCTCTGGTTTCCTCTCACAGTCCAAAGACATGCAGGTTAAATGCATTGACGATCCAAAATTATCCCTAGTGTGCGTGCGCCCTGCGGTAGACTGGTGCCCTGCCCAGGGTTTGTTTCCTGCCTTACGCCATGTGTTGGCTGGGATTGGCTCCAGCAGACCTCAATGACCCTGTAGTTAGGATATAGTGGGTTGGATAATGGATGGATGGATAAGCAGCTGTTGCCAATCAATCCACAAATGCAAATGTAAAATGTGCAGTTCCCATGCAGACCATGTGGGGCAGGAATTTTCTACATTACTACTCTGCTCTGTCTAAATTAAAACATCTGTATTATACTTTCTGATAATACTTTAGTTTAGGTACTGCAAAAATGTATAATTTACTCATATATTTTTATGTATGTGATAAGACCTTATAAAACACTTCTTTTGGTCTTCGTAACACTTACAAACCATTAGTAGATGGGTTCTTCATCTCTGTACAGTGTAGCATATTGACATGATGGTAAAAATACTTAATATGAAGGATTCATAGATATTATATTAAATATGTTATACCAAGAGGAATGTTCTCAGTTAAGTCACCTCAGACCAGTCCAAAGTGACATTTGTGTTAGTAACTCACATTGCAGAGATGAATAAGCACTTTATTGATGCTTTATAATGTTATGAAAGCCCAATGAAGTGTATGTTAAGATCTTGTTATATAACAGTAAATCATTAATAGATGCATTTTTGCAGTACCTAAAGTGTTACCATCTTTCTAAACCTTTACCGACCTAAAACTAAAAATATAACTATAATTTTGTATAGTTCTGGTCACTTGATTGCCAAGTACGTGTGCTCAATTTCTCCGTCAATGGCTGTCACAAGACAACATGAAAACAAGTGCATGCAACAGGCAATATCTTTGCAAAATAATACAATAATTGTTGCAAAATAATGTAATACAGTAATCCCTCCTCGATCACAGGGGTTGCGTTCCAGAACCCCCTGCGATAGATGAAAATCCGCGAAGTAGAAACCACGTTCTAAGTCGGTGGGGGGATGGAATAGCCAGCTGCTTGCAGCTTGAGTTTATCAGCATATTTAAATGACAAAAGACGCTGGTGGAGAGCTGTAAACAGTTTTAAGAAGCGATTTAAGGTGGGACAGATCTACATGTTTTTTGTAGGCTTTGGTAATTCTAGTGTTAATCATTCGCTTGGCATGCTTGATTTGCCTTTATTTTTATGCTAAAGTTAGTTTCTAATATATTATTCTATATTTATTGCTAATTGCCTGAATATACTAGTGTTTCTTTCATGCATTACATCAGTGTGACCTTGCTTACAACAAAAGCCTTTTGTTGCCTTTCGCTGATTCATCAATCCAGCTGGTTTCTTTACGTGCCTACCATAGCCATTTTCTATCTGTGGAATTGTTCCTTTAGCTTCTCAGCCTTGAACACAGGTGTTCTCAATCTCCTTATCCTATTCTAAGCTGGTTTCTACATGTCATTTTTGTTCTTTTCCCATACTAGCAATCCTGCTTCAAGCTTGAAAAATAATGCAAAATGACTGATTTTTTAGTTAACTATTTACTTGACCTATCTTATTTGTTTAACATTCTAATTTATGCTTAATCTAATGTTTTAGAAGCTTTTAATTACTTTTTATGGCTTTTTATGTTAATTTTGCTATTTTACGCTAATATAAAAATTTTCCGTTCTACAGCTCAAAAGACACAATACAACTCCTTTTGGCCTTCTCTATACTTCTCCATCAACATCTTCAGAGCAAACGTCGCATCTGTGGTGCTCTTTATTGGCATGAAACCATACTGCTGCTCAATAATCAACACCTCACTTCTTAACCTAACTTCCACTACTCTTTCCCATAATTTCATATTGTGGCTCATCAATTTTATCCCCCTGTAGTTACTACTGCTCTGCACATATCCATTATTCTTAACAATCGATACCAGTA
This sequence comes from Polypterus senegalus, assembly GCF_016835505.1. Taxonomy (NCBI): domain Eukaryota; kingdom Metazoa; phylum Chordata; class Cladistia; order Polypteriformes; family Polypteridae; genus Polypterus; species Polypterus senegalus. The sequence continues at coordinate 58,981,290 of NC_053171.1, forward strand.
CACTTCTCCACTTATCAGGCATCCTCTCACTTTCCAAGATTCTATTAAAAAATTTGGTTAAAAACTCCACTGCCATTTCTCTTAAACACCTCCATGCTTCCACAGGTATGTCATCAGGACCAACGGCCTTTCCATTTTTCATCCAGTTCATAGCTGCAATTGCTGAACGCTTTGAGTAGTGAGAAAAGCACTATATAAATGCAAAGAATTATTTCCTTTTTCTCCTTCCTCTGTCCAGATGTCACACCAAACACCCTTCTTGCTGTCACCCTTACTACATCTGCTGTAGTTTCCCAACTGTCTGGTAACTCTTCACTGCCACCCAGTGCCTGTCTCACCTCCTCCCTAAACTCAACCTTGCAGTCTTCCTTTTTCATCTTCCACCATTTGATCCTTGGCTCTGCCCATACTCTCTTTCTCTTCTTGATCTTGTCGTAAGCGGCTGGGGGCCAGACCCAGCCGGGATGCCTGTACGGCCCGTGAGGTGGCATGTATGTCCTCCGGGCCACGAGGGGGCAACCGCCCTGGATCGAGAGAGGACAACGGGAGAGAAGCAAGGAGGCTCAAGCCCATTGGTGCTCATGGCCACCGCCAGGGGGCGCCCTGAGTCTCAGAGGGCCTGGGAAACATCTACTTCTGCCACACCCGGAAACATGGAGGATGATCCTTCCAGGGATGCCCGGAGTGCTTCCGAGTGCTCTCCTGACACTTCCGCCACACCAGGAAGTGTCGTCAGACGGAGCACATCTGGGTGGGAATAAAAGGGGCCGCCTTCCTACAGTCTGGGAGCTAGAGTCGGGAGTGGGAGCAGGTTGACGCTCCCGTGGAGAGAGGAAAGGCGGCCCACGGACATTTAAAGAGAGGCCCGGATTATGGGTGATTTGTACATTTTGGTGATTAATAAACATGTGTGCTTTATAAAGATGTGGCCTCAGTCTGATGGTGTCCAGGCATGTCTCACAATCTCCAACGTCATCCTACAGACCACCATCCCATAGTGCTTAACTACACCTTCCCCTACCACCACTTTGCAGTCTTCAATCTCCTTCAGATTAACACTTCTGCATAGGATGTAATCCTCCTGTGTGCATCATCCTCCACTCTTGTACGTCATCCTATGTTCCTCCCTTTTCTTAAAATATGTATTCACCACAGCCATGTCCATCCTTTTGGCAAAATCCACTATCCTCTGACCTTCTTCATTCCTCTCCTTGACACCATACCTACCCATCACCTCCTCATTTCCTCTGTTCCCTTCACCAACATGTCCATTGAAATCCGCTCCAATCACCACTTTCTGTTCCTTGGGTACATTGCTCATCACTTCATCCAACTTACTCCAAAAATCTTCCTTCTCCTCCATCGCACACCCAACTTGTGGGGCATATGCACTAACAACATTCATCATCACATCTCCAATTTCCAGCTTCATAATCATTACTCTGTCTGACACTCTTTTCACCTCCAAAACACTCTTCACATACTGTTCTTTTAGAATAACCCCTACCCCATTTCTCCTGCCATCCACACCATGATGGAATAATTTGAATCCACCTCCAATCCACCTGGCCTTACTCCCCTTCCATTTAGTTTCTTGCACACACAATATATCAACCTTCCATCTCTCCATCAAATCTGCTAACTCTCTCCCCTTACCAGTCATACTGACAGCATTCAAAGTTCCTACCCTCAGTTCCACTTTTTTGACCTTCCTCCTCTCCTCCTGCCTCTGGACAAGTCTCCCCCCTCTTCTTCTCCTTCTTTGACCAACAGAAATATGCACTTACATGCATTCAGAGTGGGAAAGCATGATAAAAAATATGAAAGAAGAGAAATAAATACATGATTTCAAAAGATGTAATCAATTTAATAAAATATCAATTAAAAATAGAATGGTCATTCACTTCTGTAAATAAATAAAACAATATTCTATCTCCTTGTAGTCATTCTATCAGTGGTATACATTTTCTCAAATTTTCGGAAGTTACTAAACAGACTACCAAGATGTATTGTATAATCTCTTTTTGAGAAGACTTCATTATTTTAACTTCCTGAGTGAAACAAATATGCTGTAAAGAAAAAAAAATTATACATGCTTTCCAGAAGCTGTTGTCACGCACGTGCACCTTGAGAACAACTTAAAGGTCCTGGTGTTGGTAATTCCTTGCCGATCCACAGGGTGGCATTGTATACTAACTCCTCTTCTCTTCCTCCCTCTGCAGACCAGGGGCCTCATGCATAACGCAGTGTGTAGAATTTGCACTATAACACGACGTAAGCACAAAAGCCGAAATGTGCATACCCACAGAAAAATCCAGATGCAACTTCCACGTTCTTCCGCTCCATAAATCCTGGTCAGCAGGAAAAGTAACGCATGTGCACGCGCATGCTGTCCCGCCTCAATTCCTCCCAGAATTACTCTTTGAATTTGCAAATCAATATAAATAGCTCTTAAGCTCAGCGTTCTGTGAAAAGACAATTGGAAAAGCATGGGGCAAAATATAAGAATTTCAGCAAATACCAAGTGGAGGCAAAGGAAAAACATACTATTTGTTGATTTAAACAGTGGTTTAATCAACAAAAGAAAGTTGATCGAGTGACATAGTGTGTCGGAGAAACTCGAAAGCTCAAGTTCACAAAGTCGCACAGTGCCAAAATAAAAAAGAAGTCATATATCAAAGTCGCCGTGAACAGGTGAGTTGTAGCCCACCATCTGAGCCAGTGGTTCTCAACCTGTGGGACGGGCCCCTAGGGGGGGGGGGCGAAGATGTGAAAAAAAGAAAACAAGAATCAAAAATATGAAAAAAAATCTGTTGAAATCAAAACAAATTAACTTAAACTACATTCTGATACTAGAACAATAAATATAGAGTTAGATAAATGTCGATAAAAGTTAAGTAGGTATAATAAAATGTGCATCTACATTTCAAAAAAATGTTAGGGAGGGCACAATTAAAACTGTTATGAAAACTTGGGTCACAAATACTTAAAGGTTGAGAAACGCCGGTCTGAGCTTATTAGGGTACAGACAAAAAAAATAGGCACACAGTGGGGAAAAAAGCACAAAATATCAACTTTAATCACGTAGTTTATTTTGTCATTAAAGTAGAACATCGTAAACTTCATCTTAAAATCATTTAATTTACTAGTTTCTCAAATCCTATCGTAACTAAAGTAGCACGTTAAATGCTTTGTTTTGTATTTGATCTTCAATGTGCTCTATGTGTGTGAATCACTACATGCTTCCGTTCTGACTCTTTCTCCGACAGGACACAGAATCCATTACATTTGTGATATTACAGCTCTCTGAATAATTAAAATACTGAGATGTATACATGATATGATTTTCATGATGATTGGAATGAAAGCATGTTATTAAACATGGGAACACGATGGCACAGTGATTGTTCATGTCTCACACAAGATGCTGCTGCGCCATGCACGACCTTTGATGAAATAATTTATTGTAGCAGTACTGTCTCTTTCAAACGTACTAACCTCCAATTCCTGTCCTTACTTTTCTTTCCCCAAATACCCAATCGCCACACAATCATCTCTGTAATAGACATTCATAAAGCCATCTGTAAGCTTACAATGACGATTCTTCAAAACTTTTAAGGAACATTGAAATATCTTCATAGTACGTGTTTAATTATTCTATCCGTCTATCCTTCCAGTGTCGCACCAGCCTCAGCAAATATACAGCGCAAGGCAGGAACAATACGTGAACTTGCTAGCGCTGCGGTACCGTGTCCTCACATGTTTAATTGTTAACAATACAGATTATTTAAATGAAGTTAAAGTTTTATCTGTATAATATAATCAACATATTTTGCTGCATTTCATCTTAAAAATGATAACGTCATCATATGTAATTATGCGCATTATAAAGTAGCGCAGGTTGTGCAATATTATAACTGTAGTGCAAGTTTACAATGGGGTAATTGTACTTATAAGTACAAACAGTTGTACAAGGAGCAATTAATTGAGTGCGTTTATAATTCTTGGGATGACGCTGTTTCTGAACCGTGAGGTCCGTACAGGAAAGGCTTTGAAACGTTTTGCTGTGGCTGAGGCAGCATATGCTTGATGCTGTATACCGATAATTCTCTTTCCGATCAGCTGCTGCTGTGATTCTCCACTCAGATACAATGATATAAATACTCCGAGTGGTACGGTGAGAGTAATATGGAAAAAGATGATTCACTGTGGCAACCCTTAAAGGGAGCAGCTAAAAGAAAAAGAAGAAGAAGAAGATGGTGCAGTGACAGTAACAACGCTAAAGCAGTTATGGTATTTGGAATACTATGGCTATTCCCTGGGCCATTATATTGTTACAGGTTAATTACAATCAGATGCATTATACAAATTAACAATATGCGGTTAGTTTCAGTGTATTTATAAAGCAGCGTCGGGAATGTGGTTCTAAGAAATAATGGGTAACCACACAGGAACAGTAGCACTGCTTTGATGCTGGGTGCTGCCAGTCTGCACAACCGAGTGGAGAACTTGCGTACGACAGGGTATGAGGTACTGTGGAAAAGTGCGTGGCTTTATGACAAGTGTAGGTTTTATACATCGGAATTTGAATGTGGAAATGTTCTTATGCAACATTTCTGTGCGTACGCACCGTTTATGTATGAGGCCCCAGATGATTGGCATCCTCACCACCTCTTACGTGACTTCTGGTATCCATCCACTTGGTTTTATTTAACTGGATTTGTTGCTATCTTCGACAGTCTAATCTCAGACTTGCTTCTACAGAGATGTTCTTTTGCTGAAAAGTATTATTTATTTTGTATTTTTACACTATACAAGGTTGCAGTGTCACCCCAAATCTTTAACTTGTTGTTGTCCTCATTTAAATAAAGTTCCATGGTAAGAAATACAGCTTATCCTGGCAGCAGTGGGACAAAGCAAGAAATGCTGCTAAACTGGATGTTAGTCCATGATAGTCTGTGCCCATTCTCACAAGAGCTTTCATACTGAGATAGGCCTGTTTGGAGCAGCCCAAAGCCTTAACGTGTGTATCTTTTAAGATGTGGGAGGAAGTGCAAACACTTTGGAGAATGTGAAAAATACAATGGCATCCTGGCACATGAATACCATGCTGTTGTCATTATTCATGGAAATACAGATTTTATAATGTACAATACAGTCACAATACATTCTGTCTGTCAAAGGATATCCTTTCATTTAATTCCTGTTATGAGGGTTTCTGTCTGTTCAATTTATTATACAGTACTCTCAAGCATTTATAACAATGGATAAGTGGTAACACTTATGTATTTATAATTTGCATATATAAAAATTAGGCAGGTCAAATAAACAAAAAAAAATCTACCTGTATTTTAAATGCACCGAGATACTATTAAATATGAAGGTAACAAGAATATTTCTCATTGGTAACTTTGCAGAGTAACACCTTGATACGCCTTATTTTGACTTTAGGTAGTATTATTAATTAAAGATTGTACAACAGGATAGGCATGACTGTCATCAACATATAAAGAATGGACCCTAGAAGGAAAAAAAGAAAATCTGTTGGTCCTGATGTTAAATAGAAAACACTCATGTTGCAATTTAAAAGCAATAATTATTTTTGGGTGTCATTTGTTTTATATATAATATACTGTATATATACATTTGTCACTGAAGAGTGCTATACTACAATAAACAGGATTGAACTTAATTGATAAAGACACTTAAAATGTGTAGGTACAAATCATGCAAACTTTGATAGATAGATAGATAGATAGATAGATAGATAGATAGATAGATAGATAGATAGATAGATAGATACTTTATTAATCCCAAGGGGAAATTCACAAATATAGGAACAGGCAGTACTGAACAAACTTCAGAAAGGTTTGTGGAGATCAAATCAAAACCAAACCCTACCTATCTTGACTGGAAAAAAGTTATGAAGGATTTTTCTTTTATTTAAACAATCAATTTTTAATAAAATGTTATGTTTAACATATGTTTGAAAAAGTAGGATTTTTTTCTGAAGTCAAAGTAAATGCCTAAAAATATTTTAATCAAATGAGTATTTTGTAGGAGACGTTAATAAATGTGATATACATAATGTTGATAAATTGTAAATTTGTCTTAACAATTAAAATATTTCAAATTGTAATAAAAATATATTTCTTAAAAGGCATAATTATTAATCAAAACAACTGAAATAATGAATTCAATGAAAAACAAACCTTGAAGATTTTCTTGATTGCATTTTAGACTGATATTTCTGGTAATGTTGTTGACTTTATTTACTGCAGTACAAACAGCAGAAGATTTGTTGCCAGGGCTGAGAGAGTGTAAATATTTCAAATATGTTCCAGTAGATGTGGACATAATCTTCCCATTTATTTGTAACTTTAGAGTGTAATCAGTGCCAGAATGAACTGAGCAATTCAGCATGAAGTTGCATCTGAAGTGTTCATCAAAGACTAGAGTAAGATTTCTGACAGGATCTGTACATAGCAGAAAAAAAAAGCGAAGCAAGTTTAACAAATGATATGACTATATTTCTGAGGTTTGGTATTGGCAAAGTGATGGGCTAATTTTTCTATAATCTAGATGCAAACTACCTATGTTTTAGACCAGAGATCTCAAACTCCAGTCCTGGAGGGCCCCGGTAGCAGCAGGTTGTCATTATAACCCTTTTCTTAATTAGTGACCTGTTTTTGCTACTAATTAACTTCTTTTGAATTCATTTTAATTGAATTATTCTTGAAGACTCAGACCCAATAATTGCTTCTTTTTACTTAATTAGCAGCCAAACAATAATGAGATACAAAATGAACCAAAACATGACCAGCAAACTGTGACCATCATACAATATCTGAAAATAAAAAGGGTAAAGGTCTCAAGGATGTTGATTTGCTCAGGTCCCGAAAACATTTTAACAGAGCTCTTAGAAAAGTAAAGTAAAAATCAACACTTTTGAAAATGTCTGCTATTGCACAATGGGAGCAGTAATAAGCCATGGAATTAAAGTATGGTTTAATTAACAAACAAGACTTGGCGTCTAATTAAGCAACTGGTTGAAGTGAAATTGGTTGGAGTTTGAGGCCCTGACTTAGTTGGTCTTCTGCCGGCTCACTCACGTCATATTTCATTTCTGTTTAAGGAAAGAAATGAAGTAATTCAGATGAATGATGAAGACTTTCCGGGTAACTAATCTTAAAAATCAAGTCAATTAAAATTAATTAAAAAAAAAGTTAATTGGTACCAAAAAAAGTCACTAATTAAGAAAGGAGCTAGAATGAAAACCTGCAGCCACTGAGTTTGAGATCCCTGTTTTAAACCAATGTACAATCCTAGACATACACTGCAATGTGTGACTAATATATTATACATTCATTATAATAGAGTTGCAGTAGAAACAATTGAAGAACAAGGGTTGGGTTTGGTTAAAGTGGCACAGTTCATATAAAGAATTGTCAACATCTGAAAAAGTTGCCTGAAAAAAAAATGCCTGAATAATTCCAAGTTTTTTTTTAGTTAAATTTTATAAATACAAAAAGTTAGACAATTTTTTTTTGTCTTTGAAAATGCACAGGGTTACTGCTTTATCATTTCTGTCATAAAGCATTTCAGACCAGCTTTCAAATAATGCATTACTAATATCATCACATATTTCATTTTACAATTAATCTAGTCTTTAATAGCTGGGTTTTAAATTATGCTAGGTGTTGCACTGAACTGAAATGGAACAATTAAGAATTTCAGAGGCCATTATGTGCTCTAGCAAACTTCAAAGACAACTAAAAGGTTAGAAAGAGCATTACAATATACAAAATTTGAATGTAAATTCTACCAGACCCACCTGGTAAATGTACAGATAACGTCCACAGATGAAATTAATTATCCATCCATCCATCCATCCATCCGTCCTCTTCCACTTATCCGGTGTCAGGTCGTGGGAGCAGCAGCTTCAGTAGAGAGGCCCAGACTTCCCTCTCCCCGGCCACTTCTTCCAGCTCTTCCGGGAGAATCCCAAGGCGTTCCCAGGCCAGCCGGGAGACATAGTCCCTCCAGCGTGTCCTGGGTCTTCCCTGGGGCCTCCTCCCGGTTGGACGTGCCTGGAACACCTCACCAGAGAGGCGTCCAGGAGGAATCCTGATCAGATGCCCGAGCCACCTCATCTGACTCCTCTCGATGCGGAGGAGTAGCGGCTCTACTCTGAGCCCCTCCCAAATGACTGAGCTTCTCACCCTATCTTTATAGGAAAGCCCAGACATCCTGCGGTGGAAACTCATTTCAGCCGCTTGTATTCGCGATCTTGTTCTTTCGGTCACTACCCATAGCTCATGACCATAGGTGAGGGTAGGAACGTAGATCGACTGGTAAATTGAGAGCTTTGCCTTATGGCTAAGCTCTTTTTTCACCACGACAGGCCGATACAGAGCCCGCATCACTGCGGATGCCGCACTGATCCGCCTGTCGATCTCACGGTCCATTCTTCCCTCACTCGTGAACAAGACCCCAAGTTACTTGAACTCCTCCACTTGGGGCAGGATCTCTCCCCCAACCCTGAGAGGGCACTCCAACCTTTTCCGGCTGAGGACCATGGTCTCAGATTGGGAGGTGCTGGTTCTCATCACAGATAGATGCTCACACTCGGCTGCGAACCGATCCAGAGAGAGCTGAAGATCACGGCCTGATGAAGCAAACAAGACAACATCATTTGCAAAAAGCAGTGACCCAAACCTGAGCCCACCAAACCGGACCCCTTCAACACCCTGGCTGCGCCTAGAAATTCTGTCCATAAAAGTTATGAACAGAATCGGTGACAAAGGGCAACCCTGGAGGAGTCCAACTCTCACTGGGAACTGGCTTGACTTACTCCCGGCAATGCGAACCAAGCTCTGACACCGGTTCTACAGGGACCGAACAGCTCTTATCCTATACTCCCGGAGCACCCCCCACAGGATTCCCCGAGGGACACGGTCGAATGCCTTTTCCAAGTCCACAAAACACATGTAGACTGGTTGGGCAAACTCCCATGCACCCTCGAGGACTCTGCTAAGGGTGTAGAGCTGGTCCACTGTTCCGCGACCAGGACGAAAACCACACTGTTCCTCCACACTGTTCCTCCTGAATCCGAGGTTCTCCAGAACCCCCGAATAGACTTTTCCAGGGAGGCTGAGGAACGTGATCCCTCTGTAGTTGGAACACATCCTCTTTTTAAACATCCAGAGCCTTTACAACATCCAGAGCCTTGAGGAACTCCGGGCGTATCTCATCCACCCCCGGATGCCCTGCCACCAAGTAGTTTTTTGACCACCTCAGTGATCTCAGTCCCAGAGATGGGAGAACCCACCTCAGAATCCCCAGGCTCTGCATCCTCATTGGAAGGCATGTTAGTGGGATTAAGGAGGTCTTCGAAGTACTCCTCCCACCGACCCACAATGTCCCAAGTCGAGGTCAGCAGCGCACCATCCCCACCATATATGGTGTTGACACTGCACTGCTTCCCCCTCCTGAGACGCCGGACGGTGGACCAGAATCTCTTCAAAGCCGTCCGAAAGTCGTTCTCCATGGCCTCCCCAAACTCCTCCCATGCCCGAGTTTTTGCCACAGCAACCACCGAAGCCGCATTCCGCTTGGCCTGCCGGTACCAGAGACCCACAGGACAAAAAGGTCCTATAGGACTTCTTCTTCAGCTTGACGGCATCCCTCACCGCCGGTGTCCACCAACGGGTTTCGGGGATTGCCGCCACGACAGGCACCGACCACCTTACGGCCACAGCTCTGGTCAGCTGCCTCAACAATAGAGGCACATAACATGGCCCATTCGGACTCAATGTCCCCCACCTCCCTCGGGATGTGGTCGAAGTTCTACCGAAGGTGGGAGTTGAAGCTACTTCTGACAGGGGACTCTGCCAGCCGTTCCCAGCAGACCCTCACAACACGTTTGGGTCTACCAGGCCTGACCGGCATCCTCCCCCACCATCGAAGCCAACTCACCACTAGGTGGTGATCAGTTGACAGCTCCGCCCCTCTCTTCACTCGAGTGTCCAAGACATATGGCCGCAAGTCCGATGACACAACCACAATGTCGATCATTGAACTAAGGCCTAGGGTGTCCTGGTGCCAAGTGCACATATGAACACCCCTATGCTTGAACATGGTGTTCGTTATGGACAATCCGTGACGAGCACAGAAGTCCAATAACAAAACACCGCTCGGTTTCAGATCGGGGGGGCCATTCCTCCCAATCACGCCCTTCCAGGTCTCACTGTCATTGCCCACGTGAGCATTGAAGTCTCCCAGCAGAACGAGGGAGTCCCCAGAAGGTATGCCCTCTAGCACCCCCTCCAGAGACTCCAAAAAGGGTGGATTCTCCAAACTGCTGTTCGGCGCATACGCACAAACAACACCCAGGACCCTTCCCCCCACCCGAAGGCAGAGGGAGGCCACCCTCTCGTCCACCGGGGTAAACCCCAATGCACAGGCTGCAAGTTGGGGGGAAATAAGTATGCCCACACCTGCTTGGCACCTCTCACCGGGGGCAACTCCAGAGTGGTAGAGAGTCCAGCCCCTCTCAAGGAGATTGGTTCCAGAGTCCAAGCTGTGCGTCAAGGTGAGTCCGACTATATCTAGCCGGAACCTCTCGACCTCACGCACTAGCTCAGGCTCCTTCCCCTTCAGAGAGGTGACATTCCACGTCCCAAGAGCCAGTTTCTGTAGCCGAGGATAAGACTGCCAAAGTCCACGCCTTCGGCCACCACCCAACTCACACTGCACCCAACCTCCTTGGCCCCTCCCATAGGTGTTGAGCCCATGGGAAGGAGGACCAACGTTACCTCTTCGGGCTGAGCCCCATGGGTGCAGGCCCGGCCACCAGGCACTCGCCATCGAGCCCCACCTCCAGGCCTTGCTCCAGAGGGGGGCCCCGGTGACCCACATCCGGGCAAGGGAAAATGTCCAAGGTTTTTGCTCATCATTGGAGGTTTGTTGATCCGCTGTTTGTCTCATCCCTCACCTAGGACCAGTTTGCCTTGGGTGGCCCTACCAGGGGCATAAAGCCCCGGACAACATAGCTCATTGGGACACGCAAACCCCTCCACCACGATAAGGTTCTGACGGTTCAAGGAGGGGTGAAATTAATTAATAATTCTTTACCCAGAACTGAATGGAAACCACTCAGGCAGAGTTGGGTAGTGCAGCCAAAAATTATACTCAAGTAAGAGTAGCGTTACTTCAAAATAACATTACTCAAGTAGAAGTAAAAAGTAGTCATCCAAAAAATTACTCAAGTAAGAGTAAAAAAGTACTTGGTGAAAAGACTACTCAAGTACTGAGTAACTGTTTGATCATAATAAATTATTTATTTTTTAGAAATGTTATAATAAGTCAGACAAAAATATAAAATAATGTGCAAATTCTATTTCCAAATAATAAAATAAAAAATGAGTTAAAATAAATAACATCTTTACAAAATAAATATGCACAAATAACACAAAGTTCCAAATCTCAGTTTTTCACAACAAAGCTTTTGAAGCCAATACCTACAGTAGGTAACATGTATGTTTGAACAGTGCAAACTACTTACAGTGACAAGATATACTGCATACCAGGGTATATCGGAAAGGTAGTGCAGGTAGATTACATTTCATTATAAAAAATTTTTTTTTAAATGTTAGTCTATCAAATATCCTCCCTATGGCATTTGCCACTTGATTGACATACAGGGCGGCCAGTCTGAAATCTCTTTTCTTCTAACACACTGGTCATCCCACACGCATGATCAAACGCGCAAGCTACTGCAAAACTATGGCTATCTAAGTGATCTAGTTAGCCTTCCAATTTATATCGACTAAAGAAGGGATTTAAAAAAGAAATTGTTGGTTATGGGCTGAATGTGGAATTGGAATAGGATATTTTTCTCTCACAATGTCACAATCGAAGTGCATTTGTCTGATCTGTCAATCTGTCACTGCTATTCTAAAGAAAGAAAATGTGGAAAGGGACTATCGAACTGTTCATAAAAACTACAAAACTGACTTCCTTCCAAAAAGCGATCTGAGAAAGAGAAAGGAGAAGGAACTAAAATCGCAGTTAATAGGACAGCTGTCATTTTTCACTATGCTGAATTTGAAAGCAAAGGCAGATACAACGAAGCATCGTTCCAGGTGAGTGATTCGATCATTAAGCATAAGAAGTCCTTCCAAGATGGAGAGATGATAAAAGATGCCTTCGTTGAGGCAGATGGCTAGGGAGAAATTCCTGCTTAGATTTTAAGTCCCCTGGCCAGAGAAAAAGGAGTTTCTCCTTGTCATTAAACATGTAGAATACAAACAACTTAACGATCAATGGCCGCTAGACTTGGCATTTTTTTTCCGATCTGACAAACATGTTGAATGAGCTTAATTTACAGCTGCAAGGAAAAGAGAAACCCATGGTCAATATGATAAGCTCAGTTAATGCTTTCAAACGAAAAATGCAACATCTGTCCTCAAAGCTGCAGCGCCTTGATTTGGGGAACATCCAAAACTTCGCGTCAGTGCTGGAGACGCAATGGAAGGCGTGTGCACAACTTGACAGCATTCCCCACACAGAGCAGATTGAAAATTGTCTGTCAAACTTTATCTAATGGAAAAAAGTAACGATTCGAGTAATGCCCAATGTAGTGGAGTAAGAGTAGCGTTTCTTCTTTACAAATGTACTCAAGTAAATGTAAAAAGTATGGTGCAGTAAAACTACTCTTAGAAGTACATTTTGTTTTAAAAGTTACTCAAGCATATGTAACGGAGTAAATGTAACTCATTACTACCCACCTCTGCACTCAGGTACAATACAATACAATTTATTTTTGTATAGTCCAAAATCACACAAGGAGTGTCGCAATGGGCTTTAACAGGCCCTGCCTGTCCTGGAGACCTCAGCCATCAAGCTGCCTCCCTCTATTGGCCATTCCACAGCTGAGTCAGTGCTGGGCCAGCCAATCCAATGAAAGAACCCCTCTACCTGATGGTTCCTGTGATCCTCCATCAGGGATGACTTTACCTTAGGCAGGCAAAACAACTTGGCTGGTGGGCAGTGGCATCAAGTGCCACATTTGAGTACCGAGAAGAGAAACAGAATAGGTGAGGGTTAGTAACAAATTATAACTATCATGTTACTTATACAGTATTTTAGTGCTAATGACTAACAACAGAGATGCAGTATGTACAGTTAATCAGCAGCTGTACTCAGGATATTCTAAACTGAAGTAGTGATCCTTCAGCTGGGATTTAAAAGCTGAGACTGAAGGGGCACCTCTTATAGTAGCAGGCAGACCATTCCACAGTTTAGGGGGCCCAGTAACTAAAAGCTCGACCTTCCACTGTTATTTTATTAATCCTTGGAATCCTAAGCAGACTGGCATCTTGAGATCTTAATGTGCGCTCTGGTTTGTAAGTCATTTTCTTGTTCTTGTAATAATTCTTGCAGCAGCATTTTGGATTAACTGGAGGCTGTATAAAGAACAGTTTGAACATCCAGTGAACACCGCATTGCATTAGTCAATCCTACTAGAAATAAATGCATGAATTAATTTCACAGAATCCTGTTTATTTAGAAAGCACCTTAATTTCCTAACATTTTTAAGATGGAAGAAATATGATTTGGACAACTTTGTAATATGTGCTTTAAATGACATGATATAGTCAAAGAGAACTCCGAGATTTTGGGCTGATTCAGTGAAATTAATGGGGATTCCAACTGAGTTAAATGATGACAAAATATTGTTGTGATCAATGTCATTCCATCCAACAATTAACATCTCTGTTTTATCTGTGTTTAAAGGCAAGTAGTTCTCATCCATCCACTCCTTTAATTTACTAACACAACTAATTAAAGACAACATCGGAGAAACTTCATTTGATCTAAATGAAAGGTATAACTGGGTGTCATCTGCATACGAGTGAAAATTAACATTATGTTTTCTAATGATAGATCCCAGTGGAAGCATGTAAAGTGAAAATAGTAAAGGTACCAGTACTGAGCCCTGCGGGACACCATATTGAACTTCTGTGTATAATGATGGAGTACTGTCAGCACATTTCTGTGCATATTGGAATGAATTTGATAAATAAGAACTAAACCAAGCGAACACAGTGCCTGTAAGCCCAACATCATTTTCTAGCCTGTGCAGTAAAATAGAATAACCAATGGTATCAAATGCTGCACTAAAGTCTAACAACATAATGTAATGTTCTTCAGCTGTCATAAAGGAGCTGTCAGGAATGTAGTTAAAGATTTTGGGTGGGAAAAGTGGAAAGGAGCAAAATTATCCTCATAAGACTAGGAGTTTCACAATTACTAAGAAGAAACAGTATGTGAAAATATCTTCATGGACACCAGCATCTCCAAGGTCATAACACCGGGTGCCCAGGGTCCATAAGTGGGAGGCTAGATGTGTGGCTAGTAGGATAAAATGTAAATCTAAAGTTCTGTAAGAGGGCCTTGAACCATCACTCTTGTTGGCATGTCAGTCATTCCTCAATTTAATGAATTGATACAACATTTTTGTCTTATTCATGTATCCCTTTATTCATTCTTTTTACCAGAATTTTTCATTACATGTCTTACGATGAAAAGATAACAACTCTGACAACACAAATTTTTGTAACAGAGAATCATTATGTTATATGTACAAATTGGTAAACTCTTAAATTTCATATGTAATCAAACCTGTTCATGTGCTTTAAACAACCTTTCTTTTAGAAGGATGTTCACTAAGGATTTCATTTCATTCATTGCGGTTGTAACTGTACATACTGCATCTCTCTTGTTAGTCATTAACAATTAAACATAAATAATTTGATAGTTATAATTTGTTACTAACCCTTACCTTTTCTGTTTCTGTTCTCAGTACTAAAATGTGGCACTTGGTGCCACTGCCCACCAGCCAAGTTGTTTTACCTGCCTAAGGTAAAGTCATTCCTGATGGAGGATCACAGGAACCATCAGGTAGAGGGGTCCTTTCATTGGATTGGCTGGCCCAGCACTGACTCAGCTGTGGAATGGCCAATACAGGGAGGCAGCTTGATGGCTGAGGTCTCCAGGACTGAACAAATCCAAATAATATCTCTCTATTATAAAAAAAAAAACTTGGAAGAAGAGAAGACGTGAATTTCTCAGACAGACTATATCATGTTCCACAAGACGAGTCTTTGTGCCAAGAGTTATAACCACGGCAGGGGCCAGAAATAAAAGACAAAGAGTAGATGACAAAGTAGAACATCGTAAAGAATTCAAAAACGTTGGAGTTGTGCACATCAACAACAACAACAACATTTATTTATTTAGCACATTTTCATACAAAAAAAATGTAGCTCAAAGTGCTTTACATAATGAAGAATAGAAAAATAAAAGACACAGTAAGAAAATAAAATAAGTCAACATTAATTAACATAGAATAAGAGTAAGATCCGATGGCCAGGGTGGACAGAAAAAACAAAGAAAAACTCCAGACGACTGGAGAAAAAAAAATAAAATAAAATCATGCAGAGCAGGTTAGAGATAATGGAAGTACGAAAATTTTAAAGTCTCAAAAAAGGGATAATAAAGATCGCATTAGCACAAACAAACGGAAATTATTACTCGTGAAATAACGGAACAGCGAAATGAGATCAAATATATTGTTCGGATTTAAACTTTTAAGTCGGAGATGAACTGCCGTATCTGTGAGAATTAAAAGATTTGTTTTTTGGTGAAAGTGATATCCTGCGAGAGAAAATTTCAAGCCCAGCGATACAAGACTTTATGCAAAAAGATTTGGAAAAATCATTACAACCACACACACAGTTAAATCATTTCTCATTTGTGTGAATGCTATTGTCAGACACAGTTCATGTAAAAAGAAAGAAACAATATTCACTCACTGGCAGTTATACGTTACATTGTCACCATGTAATTCAAAATTCAATATGAAATGAAATATCAAAATTCGCTATTGACGAAAATGTAAAAGTGAAAACCGATTGAATATATGGACATAGGTGATATGACAGAAGTATATATAGTTTGGCTTAAAACTTTAAGTCGGAGACTTGTAGATCATCTAATTCATGGTGCCATCAGTACTGCTTCTTCCCAATCAAGAGGTGTATCTATGAGAATTAAAAGATTTGTTGTTTGTTGAAAGTGAAATCCACATACCTAAGCTTAAGAGATGCAGACCGGGGGTTGGCGTACGAAGAGAGCAGGGGCAAAGCCCCCTAGTTATGTAATATTATCAACTGTTGAATTCTGCCCTGTACTAGTAATATTTCTATTGCACTATTATATTTTATTGAGAATTACTTGTGTTTTGTACTGTGTATTGTATTGCTTTTACCCTCTTTTTCTGACACCTACTGCATGACCAACCTACTTGGAAAAGGGTCTCTCTTTGAACTGCCTTTCCCAAGGTTTCTTCCATTTTTTCTGTACAAGGGCTTTTTTGGGAGTTTTTCTTTGTCTTCTTAGAGAGTCAAGGCTGGGGGGCTGTCAAAATGCAGGGCTTGTTAAAGCTCATTGTGGCACTTCTTGTGTGATTTTGGGCTATACAGTATATAAATAAATTGTATTGTATTGTATTGTATTGTTCTGGTACTGAATCATAGTTTGGACTGTATTCATGAGTGTTTACAGTTTATTGCCATTATATACAGGTCAAACTCCGTTACAACAAAGTGCCAGGGACCTAAAAATATTTCCTTGTAAGGAAAGTTTCATAATAATAAGATTCTGTATTTGTCGCTATAATGCGTTCTTTAACTTGTGTCCAGGCATTTGCAATTATTTCATTGGATTCTTTAATGTTAATTTTCATCTCCTCCTGTCTACAAGTTATGCTGATGAGATTTTTTATCAGCATTTCCTTTGCGATAATACACTTTCAGGGTGTGAATGATGCCCAAATCCAATGGCTGAAGCACTGCTGGCAATTGGGTGGGAGGAACCCAACTCGAACATTATCTAAATATAGAAGCATGCTGTGAGCAGCACAGTTATAAATCAGAAACAGAATCTTCCTTTTCTTCTTCTTCATATTGTGAGGTTTCTAAATTCTTTTGGGAAACCCCACCCCCCAATGGGACGAGTCGCCGAAGTGCATCCCGAAGCGTGATTCGATATCTGTGGAAGATATCTTGTCACAGTGCTGTGGTCGAGCGCTTGTCGTCGATGGGTGATGCAAGGAACATTATAATGCAGGGAACAGTATTACTTGGCCACTAACCTGGTCATGACCCTGCCTGACTGCTATGTCTGTGTATAGGAGAGTGGCAGATCCCACTACAATAAATAACTGTGCTGTTCCTGTTTCAAGCTCAATAAAGCTGGTTTTACTAAAGGATTTAAGACTCAGCTTCATGTTTTGTAGTGCAAGACAGTGACTCAAACATCACAATATTACTTTCAAGTTGTCGCAGCCAGTTTCCCAAAATGTCTTGAGTCATCCAAGCTTGCTGGTTTGCTTTATACTCGAAAGGAACGAATGTAACGCACTTTAAACACCAAGGACTAGTCAACTTGCCAATGATGAGAGGAATAACTGCTTTTTCAACATCTCTAAATGCACAAGTTTGCACACATTTGCACTGAGGCCTAAAGTTTGCAATCCAAGATTTTTCTTGTATATTTTTCGGTCTTTCAAGAAAGTTGACAATGACGAATTCACTGGCAATGTTTTTTTCTTTTTGCCGGAATCGAGAGCTGCAATCATCTATTTCATAGTAATGAAATTTTTATAGACTCTGTGTTATGGGGAAACTATCGGGACTCACCATGTTAACAGTGAGAATCTGAGTGCCTTCTGGCTGTTACACACTTCCTTTAAAATACCTATTATATACATATGCCTAATATATATTCATTTGTGTCTGGAAAATACTGCTATTGCGAAATGTTTAAAAAAAATGCATTAATAGTTTTTCCTCACTTTTAATGTATAACTACAAGGGTAACTACAATAGTTATAATAAAAGTAATGAGAATATTAAATTTGTGATTTGGTAAGAATTCATAGTTGCTTTCCATATGCACATTAAAGCCATGGGTGAATGTCAGGAGCTAGTATTTTTGGTCAGATATTCTTTTGCATTGTGACATGTGACATCATGTTTCATTCAGATTTAAGAAGACAGATGGAAATACAAATTACCATGCTTCAGATTTTGGGGAAACATTTTAGGGTACTGCAAAAAGGCATTTATTACTCATTTTCTCTTATGTAACAAGACCTTAATAATGGTTCCTTTAGGTCTTCATAACAGTCAGCATTAATATATAGGTTATTCATCCCTGTGCAATGTGGTATATGGACACAATGGCAACGTTACAGTCGAGCCACCTCAGAACACTCCAGAGTGATATTTTTTAGTAGGTCAAATTGCAGAGATGAATTAGCAGTTTACTGATGCTATGAAGACCCAAAGAAGTGTACAGTGGGATGCAAAAGTTTGGGCAATGTTGTTAATAGTCATTATTTTCCTGTATAAACCGTTGGTTGTTACGATAAAAAATGTCAGTTAAATATATCATATAGGAGACACACACAGTGATATTTGAGAAGTGAAATGAAGTTTATTGGATTTATAGAAAGTGTGCAATAATTGTTCAAACAAAATCAGGCAGGTGCATAAATTTGGGCACCACAAAAAAGAAATGAAATCAATATTTAGTAGATCCGCCTTTTGCAGAAATTACAGCCTCTAAATGCTTCCTGTAGGTTCCAATGAAAGTCTGGATTGTGGTTGAAGGTATTTTAGACCATTCCTCTTTACAAAACATCTCTAGTTCATTCAGGTTTGATGGCCTCCGAGCTTGGACAGCTCTCTTTAACTCACACCACAGTTTTTCAATTATATTCAGGTCTGGGGACTGAGATGGCCATTCCAGAACGTTGTACTTGTTCCTCTGCATGAATGCCTTAGTGGATTTTGAGCAGTGTTTCGGATCGTTGTCTTGTTCAAAGATCCAGCCCCGGCGCAGCTTCAGCTTTGTCACTGATTCCTGGACATTGGTCTCCAGAATCTGCTGATACTGAGTGGAATCCATGCGTCCCTCAACTTTGACAAGATTCCCAGTCCCTGCACTGGCCACACAGACCCACAGCATGATGGAACCACCACCATATTTTACTGTAGGTAGCAGGTGTTTTTCTTGGAATGCTGTGTTCTTTTTCCTCCATGCATAACGCCCCTTGTTATGCCCAAATAACTCAATTTTAGTTTCATTAGTCAATAGCACCTTATTCCAAAATGAAGCTGGCTTGTCCAAATGTGCTTGAGCATACCTCAAGCAGCTCTGTTTGTGCTGTGGGCGGAGAAAAGGCTTCCTCTGCATCACTCTCGCATACAGCATTTCCTTGTGTAAAGTGTCAATGGTTGAACGATGCACAGTGACTCCATCTGCTGCAAGATGATGTTGTAGGTCTTTGGTGCTGGTCTGTGGGTTGACTCTGACTGTTCTCACCATTCATCGCTTCTGTCTATCCGAAATCTTTCTTGGTCTGCCACTTCGAGCCTTAACTTGAACTGAGCCTGTGGTCTTCCATTTCCTCAATATGTTCCTAACTGTGGAAACAGACAGCTTAAATCTCTGGGACAGCTTTCTGTATCCTTCCCCTAAACCATGATGGTGAACAATCTTTGTCTTCAGGTCATTTGAGAGTTGTTTTGTGACCCCCATGTTGCTACTCTTCAGAGTAAAATTAAAGGAGGAGGGAAACTTACAATTGACCCCCTTAAACACTCTTTCTCATTATAGGATTCACCTGTGTATGTAGGTCAGGGGTCACTGAGCTTACCAAGCCAATAATTAGTTCTAAAAGTTTTGAAATCAATAAAATGACAACGGTGCCCAAATTTATGCACCTGCCTGATTTTGTTTGAACAATTATTGCACACTTTCTGTAAATCCAATAAACTTCATTTCACTTCTCAAATATCACTGTGTGTGTCTCCTATGTGATATATTTAACTGACATTTTTTTTCGTAGCAACCAACGATTTATACAGAAAAATAATGACTATTAACAACGTTGCCCAAACTTTTGCATCCCACTGTATGTTACGGTCTTGTTACATAATAGCAAATGAGTAATAGATGCATTTTGCAGTGCCTAAACTAAAGTCCATCCATCCATCCTCTTGCGCTTATCCGAGGTCGGGTCGCGGGGGCAGCAGCTTAAGCAGAGAGGCCCAGACTTCCCTCTCCCCGGCCACTTCTTCCAGCTCTTCCGGGAGAATCCTAAGGCGTTCCCAGGCCAGCCGGGAGACATAGTCCCTCCAGCGTGTCCTGGGTCTTCCCCGGGGCCTCCTCCCGGTTGGGCGTGCCCGGAACACCTCACCAGGGAGGCGTCCAGGAGGCATCCTGATCAGATGCCCGAGCCACCTCATCTGACTCCTCTCGATGCGGAGGAGCAGCGGCTCTACTCTGAGCCCTTCCCGGATGACTGAGCTTCTCACCCTATCTTTAAGGGAAAGCCCAGACACCCTGCGGAGGAAACTCATTTCAGCCACTTGTATTCGCGATCTCGTTCTTTCGGTCACTACCCATAGCTCATGACCATAGGTGAGGGTAGGAGCGTAGATCGACTGGTAAATTGAGAGCTTTGCCTTACGGCTCAGCTCCTTTTTCACCACGACAGACCGATGCAGAGCCCGCATCACTGCGGATGCTGCCCCGATCCGCCTGTCGATCTCACGCTCCATTCTTCCCTCACTCGTGAACAAGACCCCGAGATACTTGAACTCCTCCACTTGGGGCAGGATCTCTCCCCAACCCTGAGAGGGCACTCCACCCTTTTCCGGCTGAGGACCATGCTCTCGGATTTGGAGGTGCTGATTCTCATCCCAGCCGCTTCACACTCAGCTGCGAACCGATCCAGAGAGCTGAAGATCACGGCCTGATGAAGCAAACAGGACAACATCATCTGCAAAAAGCAGTGACCCAATCCTGAGTCCACCAAACCGGACCCCTTCAACACCCTGGCTGCGCTTAGAAATTCTGTCCATAAAGTTATGAACAGAATGGTGACAAAGGGCAGCCCTGGCGGAGTCCAACTCTCACTGGAAGCGGGCTCGACTTACTGCGGCAATGCGGACCAAGCTCTGACACGGTTGTACAGAGACCGAACAGCTCTTATCAGGGGTCCGGTACCCCATACTCCCGAGCACCCCCACAGGATTCCCGAGGGACACGGTCGAATGCCTTTTCCAAGTCCACAAAACACATGTAGACCGGTCGGGCAAACTCCCATGCACCCTCCAGGACTCTGCTAAGGGTGAAGAGCTGGTCCACTGTTCAGCGACCAGGGCGAAAACCACACTGTTCCTCCTGAATCCGAGGTTCGACTATCCGACGGACCCTCCTCTCCAGAACCCCCGAATAGACTTTTCCAGGGAGGCTGAGGAGTGTGATCCCTCTATAGTTGGAACACACCCTCCGGTCCCCCTTTTTAAAGAGGGGGACCACCACCCCGTCTGCCAATCCAGAGGCACTGTCCCGATGTCCATGCGATGTTGCAGAGGCGTGTCAACCAAGACAGTCCTACAACATCCAGAGCCTTAAGGAACTCGGGCGATCTCATCCACCCGGGGCCCTGCCACCAAGGAGTTTTTTGACCACCTCGGTGACTTCAGTCCCAGAGATGGGAGAGCCCACCTCAGAGTCCCCAGGCTCTGCTTCCTCATTGAAGGCATGTTAGTGGGATTGAGGAGGTCTTGAAGTACTCCTCCCACCGACCCACAACGTCCCGAAGGTCAGCAGCGCACCATCCCCACCATATACGGTGTTGACACTGCACTGCTTCCCCCTCCTGAGACGCGGGACGGTGGACCAGAATCTCCTCGAAGCCGTCCGAAAGTCGTTCTCCATGGCCTCTCCAAACTCCTCCCATGCCCGAGTTTTGCCTCAGCAACAACCGAAGCAGCGTTCCGCTTGGCCTGCTGGTACCTATCAGCTGCCTCCAGAGACCCACAGGACAAAAAGTCCTATAGGACTCCTTCTTCAGCTTGACGGCATCCCTCACCGCCGGTGTCCACCAACGGGTTCGGGGATTGCCGCCACGACAGGCACCGACCACCTTGCGGCCACAGCTCCGGTCAGCCGCCTCAACAATAGAGGCACGGAACATGGCCCATTCGACTCAATGTCCCCACCTCCCTCGGGGCGTGGTTGAAGTTCTGCGGAGGTGGGAGTTGAAGCTACTTCTGACAGGGGACTCTGCCAGCCGTTCCCAGCAGACCCTCACAACACGTTTGGGCCTACCAGGTCTGACCGCATCTTCCCCACCATCGGCCAACTCACCACCAGGTGGTGATCAGTTGACAGCTCCGCCCCTCTCTTCACCCGAGTGTCCAAGACATATGGCGCAAGTCCGACACACGACCACAAAGTCGATCATCGACCTGAGGCCTAGGGTGTCCTGGTGCCAAGTGCACATATGAACACCCTTATGCTTGAACATGGTGTTCGTTATGGACAATCCGTGATGAGCACAGAAGTCCAATAACAAAACACCGCTCGGGTTCAGATCGGGGGGGCCATTCCTCCCAATCACGCCCTTCCAGGTCTCACTGTCATTGCCCACGTGAGCATTGAAGTCTCCCAGCAAAACGAGGGAATCCCAGAAGGTATGCCCTCTAGCAACCCTCCAGAGACTCCAAAAGGGTGGATACTCCAAACTGCTGTTCGGCATATGCACAAACAACAGTCAGGACCCTTCCCCCCACCCGAAGCGGAGGGAGGCCACCCTCTCGTCCACCGGGGTAAACCCCAATGCACAGGCTCCGAGTCGGGGGCAATAAGTATGCCCACACCTGCTCGGCGCCTCTCACCGGGGCAACTCCAGAGTGGTAGAGAGTCCAGCCCCTCTCAAGGAGATTGGTTCCAGAGTCCAAGCTGTGCGTCGAGGTGAGTCCGACTATATCTAGCGGAACCTCTCGACCTCGCGCACTAGCTCAGGGCTCCTTCCCCTTCAGAGAGGTGACATTCCACGTCCCAAGAGCCAGTTTCTGTAGCTGAGGATCAGACCGCCAAGGTCCCGCCGCCACCACCCAACTCACACTGCACCCAACCTCCTTGGCCCCTCCCATAGGTGGTGAGCCCATGGGGAGGAGGACCCACGTTACCTCTTCGGGCTGTGCCCGGCCGAGCCCCATGGGTGCAGGCCCGGCCACCAGGCACTCGCCATCGAGCCCCACCTCCAGGCCTGGCTCCAGAGGGGGCCCCGGTGACCCGCGTCGGGCAAGGGAAAACGTCGTCCAAGTTTTATTTTCATTGGAGGTTTGAACCGCTCTTTGTCTCATCCCTCACCTAGGACCAGTTTGCCTTGGGTGGCCCTACCAGGGGCATAAAGCCCCGGACAACATAGCTCCTAGGATCATTGGGACACGCAAACCCCTCCACCACGATAAGGTGACGGTTCAAGGAGGAGGCCTAAACTAAAGTGCTATCCAAATTTCAATATTAATATGACTTTTTTGGTAAATCCAATATGCTCAATACTTTGATTTGTTCCTCAGAAGCCCTTGTTATCTTGCTTGCAGCAAGATTTGTGTTTTATCTTTTACAAAATCGGAATAACCCTGGATTTTACGTACCTGCAAAATATTATTTTGTGAACATGTGAGAATAAAGCTGGGGTCAAGGATCCCAAGAAATTTAATCCAGCAATTTAGCAGGTTAATACATAGTTTAATCAATTGCCATTCATACAATATCCCATTCAAGCATGCAAGACACACAGATGCTGATGAGGATAAACCAATTATATGAATTTTAGGCAATAGCAAATACAAGTATAAGATTAGATCATTAATCATTTTACCAGAGGTTAAGAGGTGGCCATCCGCATTTCCAGTGCCAGATCTACTCTGGAGGGACATGTCCCTTTTCTCTCAGCATTGCAACAACCTTCTGTTTGGATGATTCTTTCTTAACTTCCTTCAGTATTTGAATATAAAGGTTATAAAGCTTGAACAGGGAGAATGGTTTGGGGGTGGATTCTGAAAGTCCATTGTGTTGTACAACTGTGACATCTAGTGATGAAGAATTCGTGTGCACTCAGTACTTCCAGATTACTTCATTTCTTTCCTTTCTCTTGTTTCCTTAGTGGATGTTCCAAAACCATTCTTTCTCCAACTCCACCTGCTTCATTAATGCTGTGCATCACTGCTGAAAAGTAAGTTGTTTCTTAAAAATACTGATTAAAGCAGTTTAGAATGTTTTCTAATTGAAATAACTTGTTTATATAGCATACTTATTTTATTAAAGTGTTGACTTAGGACCAAGGTTTTAAGTATGGTGCGTCCCTAGGAGTCGATAACCCCTTGGACCACTTGAAAGTCTGAAAATTAAAATTGAAAGGGCTCCCTAAAATGACGTCTTTTCACAAGCTTAGTGAGAAGGTTTCTGTGCTTGCTACACAGGCTGGACAAAGCTAGATGCTTTAGTGGTCACAGCTGTTAAGGCAAGAAAGCCATTAGACACACACAGGGGTTTTATTAAAGAGGATGATTATATTATATATTATATTATTATATATTATATACTAGCAAAATACCCGTGCTTCGCAGCGGAGAAGTAGTGTGTTAAAGAAGTAATGAAAAAGAAAAGGAAACATTTTGAAAATAACGTAACATGATTGTCAATGTAATTGTTTTGTCACTGTTGTGAGTGATGAGTGTTGCTGTCATATATATACTGCTCAAAAGAATTAAAGGAACACTTTTTAATTAGAGTATAGCATAAAGTCAATGAAATGTATGGGATATTAATCTGGTCAGTTAAGTAGCAGAGGGGGTTGTTAATCAGTTTCAGCTGCTGTGGTGTTAATGAAATTAACAACAGATGCACTAGAGGGGCAACAATGAGATGACCCCCAAAACAGGAATGGTTTAACAGGTGGAGGCCACTGACATTTTTCCCTCCTCATCTTTTGTTTCTTCACTAGTTTTGCGTTTGGCTACAGTCAGTGTCACTACTGGTAGCATGAGGCGATACCTGGACCCTACAGAGGTTGCACAGGTAGTCCAACTTCTCCAGGATGGCACATCAATACGTGTCATTGCCAGAAGGTTTGCTGTGTCTCCCTGCACAGTCTCAAGGGCATGGAGGAGATTCTAGGAGACAAGCAGTTACTCTAGGAGAGCTGGAGAGGGCCATAGAAGGTCCATAACCCATCAGCAGGACCAGTATCTGCTCCTTTGGGCAAGGAGGAACAGGATGAGCACTGCCAGAGCCCTACAAAATGACCTCCAGCAGGCCACTGGTGTGAATGTCTCTGACCAAACAATCAGAAACAGACTTCATGAGGGTTGCCTGAGGGCCCAAATGTCCTCTACTGTGCCCTGTGCTCACTGCACAGCACCGGGGAGCTCAATTGGCATTTGCCATAGAATACCAGAATTGGCAGGTCCACCACTGGTGTCCTGTGCTTTTCACAGATGAGAGCAGGTTCACCCTGAGTATATGTGAAAGACGTGAGAGGGTCAGGAAAAGCCGTGGAGAATATTATGCTGCCTGTAACATTGTTTAGCATGACTGGTTTGGTGGTGGGTCAGTGATGATCTTGGAGGCATATCCATGGAGCGACTCACAGACCTCTACAGGCTAGACAACGGCATCTTGACTGCCATTAGGTATCAGGATGAAATCCTTGGACCCATTGTCAGACCCTACACTGGTGCAGTAGGTCCTGGTTTCCTCCTAATGCACGACAATGCCCGGCCTCATGTGGCAAGAGTATGCAGGCAGTACCTGGAGGATGAAGGAATTGAAACAATTGAATGGCCTTCACGATCCCCTGACTTAAACCCAATAGAACATCTGTGAGACATTATGTTTTGGTCCATTAGGCGCCGCCAGGTTGCTCCTCAGACTGTACAACAGCTCAGGGATGCCCTCATACAGATCTGGGAGGAAATGCCACAAGACACCATCCATCGTCTCATTAGGAGCATGCCCCGACGTTGTCAAGCATGCATACAAGCTCGTGGGGGCCACACAAGATACTGAAAAGCATTTTGAGTAGCAGAAATTAAGTTTTTGAAAAAATGGAATAGCCTGCCACATCTTCATTTCACTCTGATTTTAGGGTGTCTACACAATTGAGCCCTCTGTAGGCAAAAAACTTTTATTTCCATTAAAAGACTTGGCATCCTTTTGTTCCTAAGACATTGCCCTGTCGTTATTTGTATAGATATCCAACTTCATATTGAGATCTGATGTATCTAATGTGTTTCTTTAAAGTGTTCCTTTAATTTTTGTGAGCAGTGTATATACACATACATCCACATATATATACATATCTACATATACACACATACATATACATGCACACACATATATACACACAAATACATATATATATATATATACATACACACATATATATATAAACTAATATATACATACATATCTACATATATACATATACACACACACATATAAAAATATATATACATACATATCTACATATACAGTGGTGTGAAAAACTATTTGCCCCCTCCCTGATTTCTTATTCTTTTGCATGTTTGTCACACAGAAATGTTTCTGATCATCAAACACATTTAACCATTAGTCAAATATAACACAAGTAAACACAAAATGCAGTTTTTAAATGATGGTTTTTATTATTTAGGGAGAAAAACAATCCAAACCTACATGGCCCTGTGTGAAAAAGTAATTGCCCCTTGTTAAAAATAACCTAACTGTGGTGTATCACACCTGAGTTCAATTTCCGTAGCCACCCCCAGGCCTGATTACTGCCACACCAGTTTCAATCAAGAAATCACTTAAATAGGAGCTGCCTGACACAGAAAAGTAGACCAAAAGCACCTCAAAGGCTAGACATCATGCCAAGATCGAAAGAAATTCAGGAACAAATGAGAACAGAAGTAATTGAGATCTATCAGTCTGGTAAAGGTTATAAAGCCATTTCTAAAGCTTTGGGACTCCAGCGAAGCACAGTGAGAGCCATTATCCACAAATGGCAAAAACATGGAACAGTGGTGAACCTTCCCAGGAGTGGCCGGCTGACCAAAATTACCCCAAGAGCGCAGAGATGACTCATCCGAGAGGTCACAAAAGACCCCAGGACAACGTCTAAAGAACTGCAGGCCTCACTTGCCTCAATTAAGGTCAGTGTTCACGACTCCACCATAACAAAGAGACTGGGCAAAAACGGCCTGCATGGCAGATTTCCAAGACGCAAACCACTGTTAAGCAAAAAGAACATTAGGGCTCGTCTCAATTTTGCTAAGAAACATCTCAATGATTGCCAAGACTTTTGGGAAAATACCTTGTAGACTGATGAGACAAAAGTTGAACATTTTGGAAGGCAAATGTCCCGTTACATCTGGCGTAAAAGGAACACAGCATTTCAGAAAAAGAACATCAT
The DNA here is from genome assembly GCF_016835505.1 of Polypterus senegalus. Lineage (NCBI taxonomy): Eukaryota > Metazoa > Chordata > Cladistia > Polypteriformes > Polypteridae > Polypterus > Polypterus senegalus. The sequence goes on from NC_053171.1 coordinate 59,008,681, forward strand.
ACCATCCATCCATCCATCCATCCTCTTCCGCTTATCCGAGGTCGGGTCGCGGGGGCAGCAGCTTAAGCAGAGAGGCCCAGACTTCCCTCTCCCCGGCCACTTCTTCCAGCTCTTCCTGCTTCAGGACCTGGAAGGTTTGCTGTGATAGATGGAACCATGAATTTTACTGTCTACCAAAAAATCCTGAAGGAGAATGTCCGGCCATCTGTTCGTCAACTCAAGCTGAAGCGATCTTGGGTGCTGCAACAGGACAATGACCCAAAACACACCAGCAAATCCACCTCTGAATGGCTGAAGAAAAACAAAATGAAGACTTTGGAGTGGCCTAGTCAAAGTCCTGACCTGATTCCAATTGAGATGCTATGGCATGACCTTAAAAAGGCGGTTCATGCTAGAAAACCCTCAAATAAAGCTGAATTACAACAATTCTGCGAAGATGAGTGGGCCAAAATTCCTCCAGAGCGCTGTAAAAGACTCACTGCAAGTTATTGCAAGCGCTGATTGCAGTTATTGCTGCTAAGGGTGGCCCAACCAGTTATTAGGTTCAGGGGCAATTACTTTTTCACACAGGGCCATGTAAGTTTGGATTTTTTTTTCTCCCTAAATAATAAAAACCTTCATTTAAAAACTGCATTTTGTGTTTACTTGTGTTATATTTGAAAAATGGTTAAATGTGTTTGATGATCAGAAACATTTTGTGTGACAAACATGCAAAAGAATAAGAAATCAGGAAGGGGGCAAATAGTTTTTCACACCACTGTATACATACACACACACATATATATATATATATATACAGTGGAACCTCGGTTTACGAGTAACTTGGTTTACGAGTGTTTTGCAAGACGAGCAAAAATATTTAATAAATTTTGACTTGATAAACGAGCAATGTCTTGCAAGCAGTATGGATGCACTTTGTCTGCTGAGCGTCATGTGATCACAACTGAGCTGATGGTTCTTCTCTCTCTCTCCTTATCTTGCTCGCTTGCCCAGCACCTCTCTTTCTCCTTATCTTGCTTGCTTGCTCGCCCAGCGCGTCTCTCTGTTTACAGCGCGTCTCTCTCTCTCTCCTTATCTCGCTTGCTCGCCCAGCGCGTCTCTCTCTCTCTCCTTATCTCGCTTTTACAGCGTGTCTCTCTCTCTCCTTATCTCGCTCGCCCAGCGCGTCTCTCTGTTTACTACAGCATTGTGACTGTGTGTGTGCGCGCTGTGAAGTGCGAGTCCCCATCTTGCTCCCCAAAACACGAAGCTGAGTCTCAGTACTTTAACACTAGTTTTATTCAACTTGAAACAGTAACAGCACTGTTATTCATTGCAGCGGGATCTTTATAATGTTCCTTGTATGACCCATTGATGACAGGCGCTTATAGAATGTCTGCGATCTTTTTGGATGCGCTTATACGGCGAACTGCTACAGCGCTGGGAGAATGCGATTGCTTTGGGACACTCTTCCGCGTGTCTTCCTGTTGGGTGGAATCCCACATGAGTTTAGAAACTCACACCAGCCATGATTCTTTTTAAAGGTAAAGTGCAGGTTAATTTGTATTATGTATTTTACTTTATATTTTGTCTTAATCATTTTTATATGAATAGTTTTGGGTTGTGGAACGAATCATCTGAGTTTCCATTATTTCTTATGGGGAAATTTGCTTTGATATATGAGTGTTTTGGATTGCAGCATGTTTCGAACAATTATGCTCGAAACCGAGGTTCCACTGTATATATATATATATATATATATATATATATATATATATATATATATATATATATATATATATATATATATACACACACACATATATATACACATATATGCAGTCTTTGGGGTGCGAGCAACTGTTGCTGGGGGTGCCAGAATCCATGAAGGAAGAAAAATGAAAACATTATTTGTACAAAATCTTAATTTATTTATCCATTCCTAAATAATTAAATGGGCAGGCTATTTCATAACAGTGCAATACGCTGCTTGTTAAAACGGATGACTCACGCTCTTACGTGCAAGTCTGCGTGGATATTATGAACTATCGTTTCTGTTCAAGTTCTATTTAAATTTTAAATAGAAGGAATTTTTATTTAGTCGACAGAATATTATTCCGGAATAAATCAACTCAAACCTTAAATAACTTATAATATTTTGCTCTCCATAAAAATATATCCTGTCTAAATTATACAAGTTAGAAATAAAGTAAACGTTAAAAGAACAAACATTCAAATTTCTTTACTCTTATGTAATTTTATATAAAAAATAAACTTAAATTTTAAATATCCCAAAAGATTTTGCTCTCCATAAAAATATATCCTGTCAAAATTATACAAATTCAAATATGAACATGGTGCATAACAAAACCTGGAAATATAAATAAAATTTGTTCTTTTCAGCAATAACAAATCAAATCATTCAGTTGTCTTTGCTCTTATGTCATTTTATCAGATTTGGATGCCTGGCATCTTTTTTTGGCAACAAGTTCGTTTATGTTTGGTGTGAGGTTCTGTGTTGTGGAGATTCTCAGGATGGACTGCAGGTGCTCATCAGTGAGGTGACTCCTGTGTGCTGTTTTGTTAGTCTTCATGACTGAGAAGAGCTTCTCACACAGATATGTGGTACCAAACATGCACAAGGTTCGAGCCGCATGTAGACGCAGCTGGAGCATTTCTGGGAATGGAGTGAATAAACTGTGTGAGCCGTGCAGTATCGTACTTTGCCTTCAGTGTGCCATTACACTGCAGCTCAATCACCTCCATCTGAATCTGCACAGGTGCAGTTTCCACATCGATGGCAAATGGGTTGCGAAACAACTCAAAATTATTTTTTTTGTTCTTCAAAGTCACCAAAGCGCTGTGCAAACTCAGTGCACAGTGCGCTCAGTTTATCAGCAAAGTGCGTATTTGGGAACACCGTTGTGCCGACTTGGTTCAACATTACTTGGCAACAGGGAAAGTGGGGCAAGTTGCACTGGTGCATTTGTGTCTCCCATAAAAGTAGCTTCACTTGAAATCACTTTGTGATTTTGCACGGTAAAAACGTCTGCTGAAGTGTCAGATTCTTCTTTAACTCTTCTGCTTTCTGTATCTTGTGCATTGCATTCAGGTCTTTCAGGTTATCTTGATGTTTTGTCTCATAGTGCCGTCTTAGATTAAATTCTGTAATTACAGCCACATTAGCTCCACAAATGAGACACACAGGTTTACCGGCAATGTCAGTAAACATATACTCAGCCTCCCATCGGTTTTTAAAGGCTCTATGTTCAGAATCACCTTTTCTCTTCGGTATCGTGTGGGCTAGCTTCACAATAACTTGCAGCATCATAAGCTAGACTTGATTAACGCGGTAAGTGTTCGGCAAGGCAGCTGAAGCTCTGCATTATGGGATCTGTAGTTTATTGTGTTACCAGCGCTTCATATCCCCGGGCCATTAATAACAATAATACAGTATATAAAATGATCTCGGGCGGATATAATTACACGCCGGGCCGGATGTGGCCCGTGGGCCTTGAGTTTGACACATATGGACTAAATAGAACTTGAAAAGAAATATTTTTTCGAATGTGATCGCGCAATTCAGATCGAGTTGACGCACACTATAGTACATCGAGCCCGCGTGCTATTGTGGTTTTGCCTGTGTGCCTCAATAAGTTACCCTCCCTCGCTCTTACTTTTTTACCGTTCATCTAATGAATACACTGAGTATGGCTTTACCAAAACAATCATTGATCGCGAATAAAGTATCCATTATTCATAAAGCTTCAATTGGTGATCTGTCTTTCTGTGTTAACCGCATATTTTTTCATACGTCTCAAACCAAGGGGATGCGAGGCTAAAATGAATCGAGAAGCGCGCGTACATACTTAGTGCATCCCCTCTCGGGAATCGAACCTCGGCGCTAGAGGCGAATCCTTTACTATTGTGCCACACCGTGTGGTTTGTCTATTTGAGCGTAGCAGTGTAATTCGGTTTTTGTTCAGCACTCTTTGGAACTGTTGCTTTTTCTCTGCGCACTACGTCAGTTCACGTGAGCCGCTGAATATGGTTTTATATGTCACTCGCTCGCTTCTAATTGTTTCGCTGCCTTCTTAATTATATAGTGCATGTTTTCTTCAGTGCTTTTTGTAGCTCTTCCTGGTTTTCTACGTAATGCGTGATTACGTGAGAGGCGTGATGATGTCACACGAAACTCCGCCCCCCACGGCTTTCGAGCTCAACTCCATTACAGTAAATGGAGAAGAATAGCTTCTAGTAATGACCATTATGCATAGAATTTTTTTGTAAGGAAGCTGTAAGGAATGAGCCTGCCAAATTTCAGCCTTCTACCTATACGGGAAGTTGGAGAATTAGTGATGAGTCAGTGAGTCAGTCAGTGAGTCAGTGAGTCAGTCAGTGAGGGCTTTGCCTTTTATTAGTATAGATTACATATTATTATATTATATTATTATATTGTGAAATAGAACCACCAGGACACTTCCTAGAGTTGGTCATCCAGCCAAACTGAGTAACCGGTGGCAGCCTCCTTGGCAGACGGTGATTCCCCAACCACCCGCAGGGCTCCATGGGAGATGGAGTCCTCCACAGCTTGGTTGGGGCCCGGGGTGGCTGCTAGGGGGGTGCTGTCTGCTTCCAACAGCCTGGCTGGACGAGTCTTCAGGCCCACCCGGAAGTGTAATTGGTACCAGGTGGTTAATCACCTGGAATGCTTCCGGGTGGGCTATAAAAGGTCCAGCCACCACCACTCGAAGAGCCAGAGTCGGGAGGAGGAGGACTGAGCTTTAGGAGGAGTGGTGGTAGAGGAGAGAAGAAAAGTGTGTTGTGGTTCAGTGTGTGGTATTTGGGAATATGTATTGTCTGTGGGTCACGGGGAAGATGTGCGCCCACGGGTGAAGAAAAATAAAGTCTTTGTATTTTTATACGTGCCTCCGTGTCCATCTGTGTCGGGTCAGGCGCCTATATAGCACCTTTGTTACATGTACTATACAACCTATCATCTTGTGAGCTTTCTTGAACATTTCTGCATACTGTCTGGATGTAGTGATGAGTTCACTGTGACTCCTAGGTTCTTCTCATAACTGGTATTTTCATATTTCAGATCTCTAATCATGTATAACCATCCAACATTTTTCCTTCCTTCATGTAAAACTTTACATTTTTATTTACATTACAACTTTACATTTACATTTATATACTTAACCAATTTAATTTGTTAATATTTATTTAAAGTAAATAAAACCTATCCCAGCAACACTGGATATAAGTCAGAGACCAATCCTAGGCAGGACCCCCATCCATCACAGAGCAAAATCAAACAGTCCTTACACAGGGGCCAGCCACCAGTTAACCTCACATGCACATTTTTAGGAGTTTGAAAATCTTGGTATTCAAAGAAAAACCTATACTCAATTGGGGAGAACATCCATCCATTTTCTAACCTGCTGAATCCGAATACAGGGTCACGGGGGTCTGCTGGAGCCAAACCCAGCCAACACAGGGCACAAGGCAGGAACCAATCCTGGGCAGGGTGCCAACCCACCGCAGGACACACACACACACTAGGGCCAATGTAGAATCGCCAATCCACCTAACCTGCATGTCTTTGGATTGTGGGAGGAAACCGGAGCGCCCGGAGGAAACTCACGCAGACACGGGAGAACATGCAAACTCCACGCAGGGAGGACCCGGGAAGCGAACCCGGGTCTCCTAACTGCGAGGCAGCAGCGCTACCACTGCGCCACCGTGCCGCCCTGGGGAGAACATGCAAACTCCAAATGCAGAGTGCAGAATAAGTTGGTCAAGACTGAAAGCCAATCACCATTATGAAGGACTAGTGCTAACCACTGTCCACCATGCAATCTATACATAAAGCTGGTGAGGAGTAACTCTGATTTTATTTTAGAAATCCTGCCACCAATAAATTTAAGTTTTAGGAGTATTTAGTAAATTACATAGTAAATAATAATAGATAGTATTAATAAATAATAATGGATTTCTTTTTCAAATATAATTTTCTTTTTACTTATATATAAAACATCATGGCACCGGTAAGAGGCGATGTGTTTTGTGTTGCTCCTCACAAACTTTTCATTTTTGTGTCTGTAGTTTTGTTATTGTTGCTGTTTGTACTGCCTATTCGCTGTTTTATTAAGTACAACTGTACAACATTGGTAAACATCTGAGCAATAAAAGCACAAGTTGCTACTTTTGAAGTTATCGACCAGGGGCTGCTCGCCACAATAACTCGAGACCAAGGTGGCGGATGAGACCCACCCGACTACACTTGGAGGACGCTCAGGAAAAAACATGGCTGGTGTGCTAGGATTCAAGCGAGGGGGTAATGCTGAGAACTGCGTCTTCCACTGCCATAGCATTTTTCTGGCCATTGCCCAGTCTCTGGAGAACAAACTAGATGATCTCCATGGTAGACTTCATTTTCAGCGAGATCTACGTGACTGTTGTGTTTGCCTCACGGAAACATGGCTCACCGCCTGTATGCCGGATTCGGCTGTCCAGCTAGATGGCTTCTCTATTCACCGCACTGATTGGTCGGTCTCCTCTGGGAAAAAGAGAGGTGGCGGGGTATGCTTCCTCATCAACAATACATGGTGTATGCATGTGGAAGTCATTTCACAGTGTTCATCAGACCTGGAGTGTCTGCTCATCAAGGGCCAGCCGCCTTACCAGCCTCGGGAGTTTACAGCTGTTCACATGGTGGCTGTTAACATCCCCCCGCAAGCAAACACCAGTGCCGCACTTAAGGAACTGTATAGCCTCATTACAGACTGTGAAAACACACACCCCGAGGGTCTGGTTATCATTGCCAGGGATTTCAACAAAGCAAGCCTCAGGTCTGTTTACCCCAAGGGGTGCTAACACGTTGGACCACTGCTACACCGCACACAAAAATGCCTACCACTCGCTCCAGCGGCCAAACCTTGGGCAGGCAGACAACCGCTCTGTGCTTCTCCTCTCTGTTTACAAGCAGCAGTTGAAGCGCACAGTACTGGTCTTGCGAGAAGTGCACTGTTGGATCTCATAGACGGAGGAGAAACAGAGGGACTGCTTTGAATCTTTGGATTGGGATGTTTTCAAAGAGTTCTCTGAGAATCTGGATGAGTATGCCACAGTTGTCACAGGCTTCATCGGGAAATGTATGGATGACCGCATACCCACAAAGTTTGTATGCGTATTTCCCAACCAGAAACCCTGAATGTGTGCTGAAGTATGCTGATGGATCCGTGAGCGCAGCAGTGCATTTCATTCCGGAGATACACAGGCATACAAAAAGAGCAGGTATGATCTCTGAAAAGCCATTAAGTACGCAAAGCTCCAATACGCCCACAAACTGGACTCTCAGTTTAACAGCACAGCAGACACTCATCGGATGTGGCAGGGTATCCAGTTGATTACGGACTACAAATCCCGCACACACACGCGGCCACAGCTACTGCTGCTTCACTCCTGGACGAGTTGAACATGTTTTTTGCTCGCTTCAAGCTTGCTAACATGGACGGGCCTTTTCCTGACTCAGCATCCGCAAAGCATCCAGTCCAGACAGAGTCTCAGGTCGTATTTTAAAAACAGCTAGCTGCTGTCTTTACGGATATTTTTAACACATCTCTGAGAGATTCATCTGTCCCTACCTGCTTCAAGCACACAGCTATCATCTCTGTCCCAAAGAAAAATAGAGTAGACTGCCCTAATGATTATGGCCCAGTAGCACTTACTCCCATAGCCATGAAGCTCTTTGAGAGGCTGGTGCTAGAACACATCAAGGACATCATCCCTGACAGTCTGGACCCTCTCCAGTTTGCCTACCATTGCAACAGGTCCATTGAGGATGCCATCTCCATAACACTTCACATCACCCTGTCTCATCTGGAGAACAAGAACTGTTATGCCAGGCTGCTGTTTGTGAATTACAGCTCTGCATTTAACATCGTCATTCCATCCCAGCTCATCGCTAAACTCCTGGATCTGGGGCTTAGCTCTTCACTGTGCAACTGGCTACTGGACTTCCTCACCGGCTGAGCTCAGCAAGTGCGTATTGGAAGAAAATCCTCCTCCATCATCACCATCAACACTGACACCCCGCAGGGCAGCGTGCTGAGCCCCCTGCTTTACTCTCTCTACACACATGACTGCGTAGCTAAGCACAGCTCTAACACCATCCTCAAGTTTGCTGACGATACCACTATAATAGGTCTGATCAGCGAGAACAATGAGACGGCCTACAGGGAGGAGGTCAGGCTCCTGGCAGAATGGTGTCAGGACAACAACCTCACCCTCAACATTAGCAAAACTAAGGAGATGATTGTTGTTTTTTACAAACAGGCAACAGAGCACAGCCCCATCTACATTGGTGGTGAGGTTGTGGAGCAGGTCAGCAGCTTTAGGTTCCTTGGAGTCACCCTCACTGATGACCTGAAATGGTAAAGTCACACTGCGGCAGTAGTCAAGAAAGCCCAACAGTGCCTGTACTTCCTCAGGAGACTGAGCAAGGCCCATGTGTCCTGCACAACCCTGTGCAGATTCTACAGGTGTACTGTGGAATCCATCCTGACAGGATGCATCTCATCCTGGTACAGCAAATGCTCAGTTCAGGACTGTAGAGCTCTGCAGTGGGTGGTGAATACAGCACAGCAGATCATGGGCACACAGCTCCCTGCAATCCATGACATCCACACTACACGCTGTCTCAGGAAAGTGAACCGTATCAGGCGGGACCCCAGCCACCCTGCGCTGTCATTTTTCACCCTTCTCTTATCTTGGAAGCGGCTAAAGTCCATTGAGGCGCACATCTCCAAGTTCAGGAACAGTTTCTACCCAACTACAATCAGACTCATGAACAATCAATAACCTTGTGTTACCTTTACTGTTACCTGCACATATACTTCTGCACTATCTCTATTTATTCCTAGGATTCTGGTTTTATTTATTTACTTATTTATATTAATTTATTTGTTGTGTTTTTGTTTTTGTTTTTTTTGTCTATGTTCACTGTCTGCGGGGGCACATGCAAGTAAGCATTTCATTGAACATGGTATTTGTACACATGACAATAAAGAATTGAATTGAATTGAACTGAACCAGGGTCCATTTAGTCAAATTTCTTTGCAAGTTCACAGCCAAACTTTATTTTGAACAATTAACTCAGTTAACATGCTTACATTTTAGTAAAATATAATATATAAGTGTTTTGCATTATCTTAACTTAATGCAGTGCTTCTCAATTATTTTCTGTCATGCCCCCCCTAGGAAGAAGAAAACATCTCGTGCCCCCCACGCGACTATAAATAGTATCATTTGTCTATAAAATTGTTATAAGTACACCTCTGCATAACACTGTATCCTTATTAACGTATAAGAGAATAAAAAGAAAGAAATATGGACCAATTTACAACAAAGAATAGCTTTATTAAATGTAACAGAAAAGATTTAAAGTGCATTCTAAATTCAAAAAAAATTTAAAAGAAAAATAAAAAAGCATGTTGCCCGAGGTCAAACGCGCCCCCCTTGACGGAGCCACCATCAGAATGTAGGTTAGGTAAAGATTAATGTAACATACTTTAAAAGCTTACCTTGAACAACAAGTTGATAAACAATTCTTTGAACCATTATAGAGTGGTTCCTGTATATTGCAGTATAGTTTCCACTGTCTTCTTTGCTTAAGTTTGTCAACTGCAAAGAATAAGTGGAACACTTGAAGTTAATTTTCATAGCAAATGTAGAGGACACATCTTCTGTACAGCTTTTAGTGACTTCATGAATTCTTTTTTCTTTTTTCATATTTTTGTAATACCAGGAAAATTCATCATGTGTTATTTCTTTGGGGCTGTTTGGATGGAGTATTATATTACTCTGCCTGGATGCATATATAGTTGAAAGCAGATCACAGTGCACTAGAAAAAAAATGAAATATTTGTTAGTCTTAGTTAGAATACTAGATTTAGAGGTAAATTGTGATTCTTCAGATTAATGCAATTAATGTTGATAGTTTACTGAGCTGTGGAAACTACACTATGAAACTGGAAGTGAAAAGTCAAAGAAATCTCTACACATTGAGTTATTGATAAAGTTTTACTAAATTGCAGACAGTTAGCTTACAGTTCTCTAACTCAAGAGTAGAAACGCAATGCAATTCTCATGCATTTTACTTATAAAGACAGCAACATTGAAACTGGCATTTACTTAATTTATTCTTAAAAATTGCTCTTTATTTATAAATTCATTTAGCGTTACACGGTTATGTTTATTAAAGTTAAAACTAAACACCAAATGATATGGAATAGAAACACAAATTGCATGCTGAAAACAAAAGCATCATGCAAATCTGTATACAAAAATACACATGTAGTGACAGTGAGAGCCTTTGTGGGTCACCCTAAATGCCATAGTCCAAACCTTATCCATAGAGATTGAAAGTTAATTTTTAAAATTGTAGAGGGGACTCCTGCTTTTAATGTAGCTCTGATGTTGGCTGATGTTGGACCTGGAGACCAGGGGCCTCATTTATAAACAGTGTGTACACACAAAAATGTTGCGTACACCCGTTTCCACACTCACTTCTAGATGTATAAAAAGCTAAACTTGGCGTAAAGACACACACATTTTCACGACAGGGTCCCCCTTGCATACGCATGTTCATGCTCGGTTTTACAAACTGCTGGCACCCAGCGTCAAAGCAGTGCTACGGTTTCTGTGGTCTAATTATCTTTTTTATATCTATGATACAGGTTTTATCAAATACACCAAAATTAATTGCATATCGTTTGCAAATTTAATTCACTTGATTGTAATAATTCTGTAACAATATTATGTTGCACGGAATGGATAAACTATTCCAGCTGCCATGGTTGCTTTAGCATTGTTAGAAGACAACGCAAATGGAAGAACTAGAAGAGAGCACATATGTACAGATGATGAGGACTTCTAAGTCGATTTTAATTACCAAGAGCTATCCTCTTGGAACTGTGTGTTGAACTGGTGCCAGCTTTACAAAGGCAGACTTTGAGGAATTGTGCTTTACCTGCTCCTTTACAAGTTCTGCCCACTCCTGGGTTTTTAGCCACAGGAGCTTTTCAACGTGAACTTGCTGATGTTTGGGTATTTAGAAATAGAAAATTTTTCCTTGTCTCCAGTTCACTTTGGCTGAAATTCTTTTTTTTAAGCAAACACTGAACAGAAGGTGATATTTATATTGATTTGCATATTAAAATATGCAAAATTCTGGGAGGAGTTTGGGTAGGGCTGTAGGTGCGTGCAAATGTGTTAAATTTCACGTTTGTTGGGGTTTGTAAAGGGGAAATGCCTGGAACATGGCATATGCACAGATTTATGCATCTGGATTTTTTTGTGTGTATGCCAGCATTTCTCAACCTTTAAGTATTTGCGACCCGAATTTTCATAACAGTTTTAATCGCGCCCCCCCATCATTTTTTGAAATGTTGATGCATATTTTATTATACCTACTTAACTTTTATCGACATTTATCTAACTCTATATTTATTGTTCCAGTATCAGAATGTAGTTTAAGTTAATTTGTTTTGGTTTTAACAGATGTTTTTTTCATATTTTTGATTCTTGTTTTCTTTTTTTCACATCTTTATGCCCTCCTTTATGTTACTTCGCGCCCCCCTTGGGGGGCCCCACAGGTTGAGAACCACTGGTGTATGCACATTTCCACTTTTGTCCGTACACCATGTTTTAGTGTGAATTCTACATATGGTGTTATACATGATGCCCCAGGTATGTTGCTGTGGAGTTTGGTGATTAAATGGACCATTAATAATAACTTTTAACACCATTAATGATGGAGCTAAAGTATTTTAGTAGCTATCCATCCATCCATCTTCCAACCCACTATACCCTAACACAGGGTCACAGGTGTCTGCTGGAGCCAATCTCAGCCAACACAAGAACCAATCCAAGGATGGACAACAACCCACCACAGGACACACACACTCACACACCAAGCACATGCTAGGGACAATTTATTATCGGCAATGCACCTAACCTGCATGTCTTTGGACTGTGGGAAGAAACCCACACAAACACTGCGAGAACATGCAAACTTCGAAACAAATCCAGGTCCCCTTACTGCGAGATAAGTATCATAAATATTCCTATGTAACAGTGAAGTATTTATTTTGTTGCAATTGATAAATCAGAGCTCCAATGACTAATCACCTTCCAATAAATGATTGAATCTACTGAAGTTTTATTTGTCATTTTCCAGTTTGTTTTCATTTTAGTAGGTCATTGAGCAGCACAGTGGATTCAGTATCTTTGGTTGTAAGCCCATATCTGGTCATTGTCTGTGAAGAATTTGCACATTTTTCTCCAGGTCTGCATGGGTTTTTCTTCATGCACCCTGATTGGCCTCCCACATACACAAAGACATGCTGTTCGGTTAATTGTTGATTTAAATTTGGTCCTTGTAAAGTTGTGTGTGATGGTGCCCTGAAATAGATCTGCTTAATTTCATTGAATATTTCCTGCCTTTTGCCCAGTGTTACTGAGACAGACTCCAGCTCCCCTGACCCTGAACTGGATTAAGCAGGTTTGAGTATGGCATTGCAACTCATGAACCTGATAGACAGAATGTTCTCCTTATATATGTCAAACTGCTAATGTTCTTAACCTTGCTCTCTCCTCCTAATGACTCTTTTTCTAAACAAGATCAATTATTGTGTTTGTCATTATATCTCCTGTTATGAACAGACAGTGATGGGCTGCATTTGAACCAAGGGAGTAGGTCATTCAAGAATTATTTAAACTAAGGAATGGTAGGGCTGGATTTTCAGGACAGGCATGGTGTGTACCTTGAGGAAGAGAAAACATTTTTATTATTTAACTCACAAATATCAAGCATTAAGGGACTAACTTGCATCATTTATAAGAAACTGCTGACCTTTTGATAATTACAGAACAACCTGTGATATTACAAAATCAGCTGTGACCAGTTTCAGAACTCTTGCTTAAACTGGTTTGAGCATATTGATAAAGACTTGGGTGTGTAGCTAAATTCCTCCTGGCTATTGCGCAAAAACACTGCATGCCTAAACAAGATAAGATATTGATCACTAAATCTTGCTATGGTAAGTGCTGCTTTGAACATGTAACAGATCTACTTTAAAAGAGAGAAACTCCTTGGAACGTAAGGCTGTCTGATCTGACCAGGCTGACTGAGCTGGGAATCTGCAGTCTCTTTAAAACTCACCAAGAATAAAGAAATAGTTTTTTCATTTTTTATTGGTGTTTGCCTGCTGTTGTCTCGACATTCGTCCATAGTTTTTGGTGCCCTCTGTGAGGACAGAGACGGCCAAGCGACTCCTTGAGCAGGATCGTCCAGAGGACCAGCAAAAGGACCGATTCCGGCCGGATCAGGAGGACCAGCTCCGGAAAAAGTTAGGACTGGCCTGCCTCGGGCGACTCCTGCATGGGGAATCCTTGACCTCCTCTGATTCCTCCTGAAAGTCGAGTAAACTGGGAACATCCAGGCAGGAGGAAAAATTCTTGGTGAGTAGACCAAGGGAGTCCGACCGGGGAAAAGAAACCAGGCAGTGAGTGGACTGGAATGTATAGATAAGATCTTGGAAATAAAACAGTGTAAAGATTATGAATGTTAAGGACGTGAGTTAGTACACTCCCTAGGAAATGAAGAAGAAGTCTCTTAGAGGCTTAAAAGTAAAATAAAGGAAGGGAGTGGGAAGAATAGATAAATAACTGAACATTTTGTGATTGGGAAAGAGCACTGTCACGGGTGAGCGAGACTCTTTGCTCTAACGGTCTGATTATATCCTGTACTCAACTGGTCACTCAGGGAACTGATCAACTAGACAGCGGTAACCAGCGGCCTTCAGGTGAAGTTGTCAGTCTGCTAATCAGGTTGATTTTCCCAGTGGACCGGGGTACAGGAGGGATTGGGAGTGAAGCGACAATTGGGGCTGGTTTAGCAAAAAGAGTGTGGAAAACTTACTTACCATGGGGTAAACTAATAGCAAACCGGTTAAAACTCCTTTGGGAAACAAAAAGCATGAATGCACGTACTTATCTGTGACTGAGTAAAGACTAATTGATTGAACTATTCCTGTCTTCCTCGGGTGTTACTTCCACTGTTTATTTGGCACCCGAATAGTTCCCCTTGTGTTGGAGATCCCAAGTGAAAGTGCGAATTGCAGACATGAATAAGATTGGTGACCGCTGAGTACAACTGCTTTACCGTCCGGGAGAGGTACTTGGGACATAACGATAAAAGCACCTCTTGATATGAGACGGAGTCTTAAATAGACTCATAATTAGAAGGGAGAGGTGGAAGTTTAATAAAAAGGGAAAGTACGTTCCGGTCAGGGATTCGCTAAAGAAAGAAATTGAAAAAACAGGCTGTGAATGAGGAGCCTCTGTTCAGAGGATTGTTTCAGAAAACACACCAAGAAAAAAAAATGGCTCTCCAAGACAGTACATAGAACAGAAAACAGGGTTAGATTTAAAAAAAAAAATTATAATTAAAGTTATTATTAAAATTGTAATGAACAGAGCAGGGGCATGTGGCCAGTAGAAGGCTCTGGTGATATGAGTGAACTACAGGAAGTTAGGAAGATTGTATATAGAAATGCACTAGGGTGCTGTAGTCGAGAAAATGGAAATGTTGAATAGATGGGAATTGATAATTAAAGATAGAGCCTTGAATGCTATGCAGAAGTGCAATGAGGGACTGCAAAGCCAAAATAAAACTTATTGCAGAAAGAGAAAAGTTGTTCTTGATAATGCAAGAACCGTCCCAAAAGTCCGGATAAAAGAAGGAAGAATAAATAAATAAAAATATATGAAATAGAATAAGAACAGATTATACCTTGATTTAGCGACAGCATACGTTTAAACTCCCTTTGAGGAGAATAGTCTATAACCACCCCTTGGGGCAGCTGGAGGAATTAATGAGAGAGAGGAAGAAGATGGTCCCGATGATTTCTAAAACAAACAGTTTCAGCCAGAGAGGGATAAAGAAGAGGGAGAGGGTAGAGATCACCGTCGGCCTCAGTTACAATCGGTGCAAGCAAGTACTGCGGCACAAAGACACAGCTTGGGCAAAATGATGCCTAATAAGACCCGATTCTGACCCCTCAGGGTCAAACATGAATATGAAAGAATGGAATTTCAAGCACCATTAATACAAGTGCCCTTTCCGCAATATAATGTACAGCAGCCTGACTCAGATTAAAACTGTCCCACCTTCATGGTGCAAAGAAACTGGGACCTGCAAGAATTAAAAGAGGTGGTGCAGGAATTGCTGAACCAGTTAATGACAGCGGAGAAACAATTAGATGACATGTATAAATCAAATGCTGCAAAATGGATTCAGGTCCTTAGAAGGAAAGTCCTGGCTGGAATGATGCGATAGGGCAATGGACAGAGACTCTGGGACAACAGGGGGTTGATAGTGGCCAGTTCAGTGTTCAGTGGACAGTTACAAGCACAAATAAAAGCAAAATATATCAGCACTCTAATGCCCAGTGAACTTGTTTGGACAAGACTTGATGGCCCGCCTGTGCCTTTGCATCTCAGTTATGAAAAAGGGAGTGAAGGTCACATCAGAACAACACGCCGCCGTTGCACTGACCACCACCATTACATGCTCTTATGCTGCCTTGATTGTTCATGTTTTTCTCAAAATAATAAAAATATCTGCTGTTCTGGGTTCCTCTTGGATTACAGTGTTCAAAATCATTTTACTGTATTGCATGATTTTTTGGACTGTATTATGATGAAGTCTGGCTCTTGGACTTTTTAGCTGCTGCTGTCTGAAAAAGAGACTATTTGCATAACGAACTGTTATATCCCAGCAGAATTGGCTGGAGCAGTATTACTCTTTTGTTACAACAATCGCTTTTCTTCTGGAGTAGTTCTACCACATACCCCCATTGCTAAATCTTCTCGTTTTCAGTGGCATAATGTAAGACAATGGGTATTAGCATGTCCAGAAGGGGAGGATTGGGAGTATGTGGGACCTAATATTTAGTTCACCCAGATAGATCTGTTAAGAAAATTGCAGTAAAACTAGTTGTACCTGTAACCCAATCCGTTCTGTCATTTATCTTTCACCTCTCCACCTACACCTATGCTGTTTACCCTTCAAATCTTTTAGTTAGATTCGCTCCACTCACCTCTCTGGGTACAAGGGAAATAATATTGTGTCTGAATAGCTCATGTTGAACTCTTGGTCATTTTCCCAAAGTCATCCTTCCGTTTACATTGTGCACAATATCTTGTTTCGTTTGAGACTGAGACCGGTATTACAATTGTTTATGCTGATTTAGTTAAGCGGGGTGCTATTATTCTGATCCAATACTTTCCTGTTCTTCCAGTTAGAAAGCAGATGATTCATGACAGTTCATTCAGGACCTCAGTTGAGTCAATGCTGCTATACACCCTAGGACTCCTATAGTCAACAACAACATTAATTTATATAGCACATTTTCATAAAAAAAATGTAGCTCAAAGTGCTTTACATAATGAAGAATAGAAAAATATAAGACACAGTAAGAAAATAAAAGAACTCCCGAAAAAGTCCCGAAACCTTCCACTATTCTCTCTACTGTCCCGGCCACTGCTATGTGTTTTTCTGTTACTGATCTTGCGAATGTTTTCGTTTCAATTCCTGTACACCCTGACTCTCAGTTCTGATTCTCATTCACTTTAAAAAGAAAGCGTTGGACCTGAACTGTGACGCCGCAGGGATATACAGAGGCTCTGTGTGAGTGCGTGCATGTGTGTGTGCGCATGTTCGTGTTCGTGTGTGTTTGGACAAGAATTAGAAAAGATAAAAAAAAAAAAATTAAAAGGTTATTGGCCAAAGGGGCATGGTGTCCTGGTGTAATATGTAGATAAGTTGCTTTTATGTTCTGAGGCTCAGGAATAATGCGAAGAAGACACAAAGGCTTTGTTAGTTTTACTAGTGGAAATCGGGCACAAATTGTTCCGGAAAAAGTTGCAACTGGTTGAAAGAAAAATGAAATACCTGAATCATGATTTGACTTCAGGGGAATGTGCACAGTCTGCAAGACGGAGAGTTATGTCTGTTCTTGGAATTTTATGATATTGCCGGCAATGGGTTAAAAAAGATTTTTTTTTTTTTTGTTGTTGAAAAGCCCAGCCACTCCAAGATTTAGCGACCTATTCTAATTTGGTTTTGACTGATAAAATTTCATGGGCGGAGCAGGCAGAGAAGGCTTTAACCGATATAAACTAAATTTTGATGTCTGCGCCTGCATTAAGAGTTCCGGACTATGGTAGTCTTGTCCTTTCACTCTGTTTGTGAACGAGAAAGGGGGGTGTATGACTAAAGTATTAACTCAACAACAAGGAAATAGACAATGACCGGTCACATACTATTCTAAAAAAAATTTTAATAAATAAAACTGGATCCAGTGGCCACTACAATCCCAGCCTGTTTAAAAAGCAGCTGATGCAATAACCATATTAGCATGCTCAGATGTTCTCATGAGTTTATTAACTGTTAAGGTACCACATGCTGTACATTCCATCTTAGTACAGACAAAAACATCTCATTTGACAGGTGCGCTTGCGGTAGTGAAGTGTGAAGCTCACAAGGGGAAAATGAATCCAGTGAGTAAGGGAAATGCGCAAGCACACATGTGGGCAAAGAAAACCGCCCGGGATCCTATTTCACACTAACCTCTTTATTTCTATAACAAAAGGAGTTTTATCTCTACAAATTATAGCAACGGGAAAGGAGATAAAGATCCGAAAGAAATTTCGATCCATCCATTAACTAAACATCCTTTTTTCCCCAAAAGCTTCTTTCTAGGTATTGCAAAGGCTGCACATGGTTTGGCCCACCCTTCCAGCAGATGCAATGATGGCACAGGTGCAACAATCCTGTCACGCCCGAGGTTTTTCTAACTTTGCTGATTAGTTATGTAAGAAGTTTACACTATGGCAAAGATTTAATGTAGGAAAAGGCTTGCAGGTCTGGGTAGTGCCTTACATATAGAGTGCATGAACAAGTGAGGAAACGTGGTGAACTACCTCACTACTGCAAGGGCAATACACTATCAAAATGTACTATGTACCCTGTCAAATGTCACTACTGAAAGATGCTCAACTCTGAATCTGGCCACCTTACTCCCAACTGAGGGAGGGGGGAACCACACGACTGCCATGATGAGATAACCCCTAGGAAACTCCACTAGAAACAGGAGAAGTACTTTATGTGGACAGCTGTTCCTTGCGAATAGACGACAGAACACTCTCCACCAGTTATGCAATGGTCAAAGGAGACCACTTACTTGAATCAAATCGAATCTCTTCTAGTTTAAGCGCACAAGCAGCTGAGTTAATAGCTCTCACTTGAGCTTGCCAGTTGTCTGAAAGGAAAGTCATAACCATTTACTCAGATTCCAGATCTGCCTTTGGAGTCTTCCATGATCATGGGGCATTATGGAAATTAAGGGGATTTAAAACCAGTACTGGCAAGCCCATACAACATCCAAAATTAGTGGAATCCCTTCTCAAAGTTATAACAAAACCATTGAAACTGGCAATAGTTAAATGCCAAGCCCATACTGGGAAACAAGATCCAGTTAGCCTAGTAAACAAACTAGCTGACCATTTTGCTAAACAGGCCGCCTGTAATAACACACCAGTCTCTTTATTCCAACAGAAGGATGACAAAGACCCTGATAATCAAATTATTTCTTTACAGAGCTCTGCCACTGACCGAGAAAGGATAAAGTGGTCCCAAGAAGGATCCCTCTCTGCTGGGGTCTGGACCCATAAGCAAACTAACAAACCTTTCCTCCCAAAGGCTTCTTTTCCAGGAATGGCAACATCGCACACGGCCTGGATCACGCAGAGAAAGACGCTATGACTCAGGAAGTCGAGTGACATTGGGAAACCACAGGTTTCTCTGCATATGCTGAACAATTCTGTAGACGATGCGCACTATGCCAAAGGTTTAATGTAGGTAAAGGTACTCAGATAAGCCCCGACGTCACTCCTAACCCAATGGGTCCCTTTGAACACCACCAAAAGGACTTCATTGAGTTAACACCATCTAAAGGCTACCATTATTGCTTGGTAATTGTCGATGTGTTCTCAAAAAACTGTGGCTAAAGCTCTGATAAAAGAAATTATTTCAAGATGGGGAATACCACAGAAACTGCAGGCCGATAACGGTACCCATTTTGTGAAGTCTGTAATAAATGAGCTGACTACTTGGCTCCAGATAGATGTGCATCATTACTGCAAATACCATCCCCAAAGTGGAGGTATTGTAGAAAGGTGCAATGGTACCCTAAAATCAAAATTGACAAAAATCTGTGAGCAGACAAGCTTAGCCTGGCCAGATGCTCTACCCCTGGCCTTGATGGGGTTGAGAGGAAGGACACATCGGCAGTTGGGACTGTCGCCATTTGAAATTGTAACTGGACGCCCCATGCCCGTTGGCATGGTTATCAGAAATGTCACTCTGCATACTGTGGACAATGATCTTCTCTCCAGTCTTACCGGTCTCCAAGCCTCCCTGAAGGAAGTCCACAGACAGGTTAACTAGGCTTGGCGGACCAGTCCCCCACTGACAGAGTTCCAGATTCCCTTTGGAACCTGGATACTGGTCAGAGACACCCAAAGGAAACATTGGCATCAACCTAGCTGGAGGGGAACCATTCCCGGTGCTGCTATCTGCACTCCACATGCCGTGATGGTTGAAGGACTCTTTTCTTGAATGCACATCTCTCACTGTAAAAAGTGGACTGAATCATTAAGCTGTTGCTATTTTTTGGTTTCTATGTTGGGACTCTGTCAAGGGATTATTCCCTTTGTTTTAGGGGGTTATCTGTGATATAAGTGGTTGAAGGTTACTGCTACATAATTAAGAACAGATTCTTGTTATGCATGCACGACTGCTAAACCCAATCTCCTAGTTGTATCCCTTCCCAATAATCTTTTTTACACATAACTTTCCTGGTTGCCCTTTTAAGTGTATCTTAATGTCAGGAAGTACATGCTAGAAAGACTCCTAACTGAAAAATGAGGATTGTGTGTGTTGTGTTCAGCAACAGTTTGCTGTAACCTTATTCCTAACAACACTGCCCTGACAGTTTCATTACCTGTGCTTTAGCTAGCCTCACCTCCCTATCTATCTAATTAGCAGAAAACTGTGAAACACCTGCCTCTTTTTTTGAACTCTTCCAAAGATTGGTTCGGTTCTTGGGCTGGTTGGATTAAAATTATTCTCATAACTGTCCTTATTTTTCTGGCAGTTTTCATGCTCTTGAGTTGCTGTCTTATCCCGTGCATCTGAGCCCTTCTACAAAGGTTTAACGCTTCCATTACTAAGGCTCCCAGTACTAACCTTTTCTTCCATCCCCAACCCTTTCCCGAACTCTGATGATGCAGATGTCTTATTATTTAATGTGCACATTTTATGTGCAAAGGGGGGAATTAAGGAAGAGAAAACATTATTATTATTTAACTCACAAATATCAAGGACTGTATTTTGAATTAATCATGCTGCAGAGAGCTATATGATTTGTTCCTCATTTATGCAGAAAAAGAATTAAGCTGTGTGCACAGCATTAAGGGACTAACTTGCATCATTTATAAGAAACTGCTGACCTCTTAATAATTACAGAACAACCTGTAATATTACCAAATCAGCTGCGACCAGTTTCTGAACTCTTGCTTAAACTGGTTTGAGCATATTGCTAAAGACTTTGTTATGTAGCTAAATTTCTCCTGGCTATTGCGCAAAAACATTGTATGCCTAAACAAGATAAGATATTGATCACTAAAGCTTGTTATGGTAAGTGCTGCTTTGAACATGTAACAGATCTACTATAAAAGATAGAAACTCCTTGGAATGTAAGGCTGTCTGATCTGACCAGGCTGACTGAGCTGGGGGTCTGCAGTCTTTTTAAAACTCACCAAGAATAAAGAAATAATTTTTTTATTTTTTATTAGTGTTTGCCTGCTGTTATCTTTACTTTCGTCCACAACCGTCACATAAAAGAATGAATAGTGTAACCCTCTGAGTTCCTTCCAGGTATGTAGCACCACACTGGAGCGAGAGGGGGCACTGCCAATAACTTTGTTGTCCTCCACAGTTGTTATCCTTTGTTGTCCTTCTTCCTCCACAGCACAAAGACACTACCCAATGAGAGCACTAACTTCACTCCTTCCGGTCTTTGGACCATAAAGGTGCAACTGCCTAGAAGGACACGTCATTTCTCGCCAGGAAGAACAGAGCCAAGGAGCTCCTGTTAATTCAAATAACAACCAATGCAGTCATGTTTTCAAGAGCCAAGCTGTCAGAGTGGCAGATTTTTTTGTTTTAGTTAATTACACAATTTAGCACTGTTTTTGTTAAATTATTTAAGTAATCAGGGGTGACTGGGTTGGCACCCCAAAATTTCTTAACGTCTTCAGCTGTCTTAGTGATTCTTAGTGAGTCTGTCATAGCATAGCATATAATATATTGAGAGGTACATAAATATTTAATAAATCTTTCAAAAGTGCAAAATAGTAAACTGGATCTAAAGCTCAGTTTAGAATAGTACGGTTCTGTGGGGAGGCAAAATATTTCCTTGTATTCATAATTGGACATATTGTTGCCATAAAATGATAGCATAACACATTTTGGCTATTGCTAACAAGCCACAGAAGCACTTTTACTCACAATTTTACTTATGTATTAACAGTAAGCTTACCAAACAGCCAGTCATAATAACAAATGCTGTATATGTTTTTGTATTTATGCATTTTATACTGTCACATACCTGAGCTTTGGTGTTACTTTAAAGGCTCTGCTCGTGGTAATTCCTCATCAGTCCACAAGGTGGATTAATGTCACAAATAAGTGTAAATCCATCCATCGTCTAACCCGCTGAATCCGAATAGGGTCACGGGGGTCTGCTGGAGCCAATCCCAGCCAACACAGGGCACAAGGCAGGAACCAATCCATGGGCAGGGTGCCAACCCACCGCAGGACACACACAAACACACCAAGCACACACTAGGGCCAATTTAGAATCGCCAATCCACCTAACCTGCATGTCTTTGGATTGTGGGAAGAAACCGGAGCACCCGGAGGAAACCCATGCAGACATGGGGAGAACATGCAAACTCCACGCAGGGAGGACCCGGGAAGTGAACCCGGGTCCCCTAACTGCGAGGCAGCAGCGCTACCACTGCGCCACCGTGCCGCCTAAGTGTAAATCATTTATTTAAAAAATAACTTTGACTTGAAAAATAACAAAACGTTTCCTTTAACATTGACCAAAATTACAAAAATTACTGCTGCAAGGTGTCACAACCAAACTACCAACACATTTTAATTCAGCAATGGTTGCAGTACGTGTGCGGTACACTTGACTTTTAAGATATCCCCACAGAAAAAAAATTACAAACAGTGAGATCTGGTGATCTTTGTTACCATGGAACGTCACCGTTGTGTGAAATGATGTGCCTTCCAAACAAATGTTGTAAAGCTGCCATTGATTGTCGGGCAGTATGAGAAGTGGCTCCACCTGGGGACTTCTTTCTTAAGGCTGAACCCATTTCTTCAAAATTATGCACCCATGTTGTAATCGCATGAGCAGACTGGACACGATCATGACATCCTAACTGATAATGACTCCAAAATTCTCTTTGTGCAGCAGTCACACTATCACCATTCTTATAAAAGGCTTTCACAATGAACCTTCATTGCGCACCACTCCACTGCTCCATTATAACCAATGGCAAGGGGTTCTAAACGAGACTTCATTGGTCCCAAATAACTGCCAATACCCCTGGGTTGCCAACATCCCTGGATCGCCAACACCTAGTTCCAAAATTTCCCCGTTTCCCTGAGTCACTCTGTATATAGAGGAAACTAGAGGAAAAAACAGAGTTCTAAACACCAGACACAACTAAACCAAAGACAATCCCAAATTCAATGTAACTGTGGAATGGAAAGCAACATGGCAGTCCTGTGGAACCACAATTCCCATGCTGCCTCATTTCTTCTGGCTTCCCAACCAGGAAAAGAACTGCTAACTATTCCAGTCGGGATTCTTCTGTATTCTTGTTGTCCATCTACTATGCTGGCCTTTCAGCTAATAAAGGAATTCCTCTCCACCACTGCTGAAATATCAATCCTGGTGTACCATCTGCCATTGTGACTCACTATGTCAGGACAGGGAATCTCACACCTACATTTCAGAAAATTATACTTACCTCCTGGCTAGGTAAGGGAAAGGGGGTCCACCTAACTGGAACACTTGGTCAGTCCATTACAACAAATAAAAAGAAATTCCTATTTTATGCAATAAGGATGATTACTGTATAGCAGTATTAGCAGCAAAAGTTCACATGTAGAAGAAAAACAAGCCAACAAATATATGTAAGACAACACAAAGCCAATAATCATATAAAGTACTTATCACAATACTTACATTTGTAGTCAAGAATAAATCAAAGATCCTGAAAATAAGGGGAGAAAGCTAATGGTGCACCTGTTACATTTTAAATATCTAAAATGTTCATGTAAAGCTTCATGAAGTTAATTGTAGCACTGCCACATAAATTTATTTCCTGGTTTATCTTTCGTGTCTCTATTACATTATAACCAATGTGAATCCTGTCTCCATCTGAGCACATATAGAATATACAGTAGTGTAAGGCTTAAGATGGGCAGATTGGATATATGTCAATAGGGAGGATTTTTATGAGGTATGGGTCAGTTGTCATTATTTCCGGGAGGGTGCCATGGAAACAGACGTGAATATGCTGTTAAAAAAGAGTGCAGAAAGGCAGGAAGGGAAGAAGAAAAACAAAGCCCGAGTTTTATGGAGGAAGGAACAGAGGTGAACTATCTGATGCCAGGAAAGAGATTGTTTCATGTGGAATGCCGAAGTCCTATACAGTTTGGTGGTGGCCACATCAAAGAAATCCAAATATACTGTACTGAATGAAGTGGACTGGACAGTTGAAAGGATTGAGATCTGAGTGAGCAAATAATAATCTTTTATTCTAGTACTAAACATTGGAAGAATGGGAAATATTGTGGGATATTTTATTTTATAAAGAAACAAAACTGAGTGGACATTGTGTGATATTTTGGGTCCATGATTTTTATGTTATTTGTATACTGTATATATATGTATGTACTGTATATTTGTATGTGTTGGAAAAGGGGGTTGATGGTTTCAGAATCGGCACATGTCTGGGGAATTTGTGTGATTTGTATATAGGTCATTAATTACATTTTGATTCTCTGCACCGTTTCTCTGGGTCATTTTTGTATAAATCAATTTTGTTAGTTGATGTCTCTTTTAGCACCATAGGAAGGAGTCTGAAGGCAGTTTGGGGTTCATGTGCAATCTGGAATTAACACATTGCTATAATGACGTGAATCATAGTAGTTGCAACATCTATAGATCAGGACCCTCTCTGAGGAACAGTAGTCATAGCCTATTTCTCTCTTAACCTTGTTTCTGGGTGAAGAAATGCTAGCAGTCAGCCACCACATTATGGTCAGAGCACCTTTAGCATGGCGGGAGCAGCACAGCCTGTTGAGATATATGCACCTTGATGACTCTCAAGGACAGGATAGTTGCTTTCAACTATCAGGCTCAGTGTTTGAAGTGGCGCTGTTTGCTGAACATATGCAATCCTTCTGACAGGGATGGTGACTACTGTGGACTGGCTGGTAAAGGTAGGCACGCTTGTGGAGCCGGACTGGGCTTCCTCCAAGAATTACTGGAACAAAGTACTGTATATTCTAGCAAAAGAGAAACTCCATCTTCCAGATCCACTAAAATAAGGTGCAGCCAGGCAGATACTGGAATCACCATTTTTTCCTCCTTAACACCCCTCTTGGTGGTCCTTGTACAAGTAAGGGGTTGGATACTGAATGCTGTGGTGGACAATTGGATGCCAATACACCTTGAAAGAGAAGAACTGGTGGAATAAATTGACCCAGCCACATGAAAAGCCACCACCAGCCTTGGGTGTCAATTTCATTTTGGTGGATGGAACAAAACACAGGGCCTTAGGCACAGTGTAGTGGGAGCTCCAGCTACATTCATCAACCTGGAGGACATGGAAGATGTGTACCTGACCATCTCAATCCTCTTGGGGCTGGATTCAGCCATGGCCATCAATATGGTTATATATTTTCAACCTTGTTTGTTATGTTATGTTTGAGGATGGGGAGTATTTCTTTTTGTCAAAGGCCCACAAAGAGCTTCAAGGGGCTTACCTGGGCTTCTATGTAGTGGAGATTAAGGACCCAAAAGGCACTGAGTCAGTAAGCATTCTGGGGCAACATGAGGTGGTATGATCTTTGCTGTGTTGATGGCCAGAGGTGTGGACAGAAAGCCATAATGTTTCACAATATCAACACCATAGATGAAGTGTCTGTCAGGCACTGCACATGCTATGTTTCTCCTCAGAAGAGGCAAACAACACAACAACAACAACACAACAAGAAACTTGCTGAAGGAATTATTGAGCCTTCAGTGTTTCCTTGAGCTGCCCCCGTGGTTTTAGTGAAAAACACGGATGGATCTTTCCAGTTTTGTATGGACTTCAGAAGGCTGAATGTGAAAACCCACTTATCCCATGCTTCAGGTGCATGATATAATGGAATCCTTGCAAGGTGCTTCCATTTTCAGCACTTTTGAAATGCTTAGTGGATATTGGCAGATTCAAATGGGAGAAGACAGCAAGCACAAGACTGCAGGTACAACCCCTGAGGGCTTATTCCATTTCTGGGTCATGCCTCTTGACCTGAAAAATGCTGCGGCCATTTTCCAGCGCCTTATGGAACAAGTTCTGAGGGGGTTGATAGGAGAACTCTGTTTATGTATATCAGTGATATAATTGTTTAATTCCCACTCTGGAATTGCACCAACAGGCTCAAACAGGCTCAGCTTACACTAAATGTAGATAAATGTCACCTCGCTCAACCTCATATCCATTTCTTGGACCACATAGTGTCAGCAAAGGGAGTGGAAGTAGACCCAGAAAAGACCAGTTCTATACAAAACTACCTCATGCCTTTGGACCTCAAGAGTCTGCAGTGGTTTCTTAAATTAGTGGGGTGGTATCACAAGTTCATTCCACACCTTGCTGACCTAGCTGCCCCACTTAATCATCTAAAGAAAAAAGATGTACCCTGAAAATGTTCAACTGAATGCCAGGATGTGGCTGACCAACTTAAAGCAGCTTTTCAATTTCCGCCCATCCTGGCTCAACCAGACCCCATGCTGCCCTTACAAGTCCAGACTGATGCCAGCAACCACGGCCTTGATGCATTTCTATCTCTCATCACTATAATGTGGTGGATCATCACGGTTGCGACCGCTGCATAATGGTGAAGCTGTTTGTTCAGTTAGCAGATTATTTAAGAAGAAAAAAAAAAATCACAAAAACCACTAACAACACTCAAAAGCAAAAGTCAAGGGAGAAAAACCTGAATCCTAAGCTCCCGATGAAACACAGTTCACCATAGTGGTCAGCCAATAATGATTTGCTTTCCATCAGATTCATCTTTGTTTTATGAGAAACTTATATAATAAAATCATATGACAATATCACAGAAAGGCTTTAGGTTAACCTTGCCTTCAAATATAAACCCCTTTTTAAAATGCACAGAAGCATACAATTGACAAGAAGGCATAACATTCATCACAACATTTATTACTGGCAGCATTCTACAGATGGTATATAAATATTTTCTTCCTTTATATTAGTGGAACTTTCCCATTTTGTTGAAGCTTTTGCTTAAACAAGATTTGTGTTAAAGACTGGCAATGTGTTGTATGTTGCTCCAGCATTTGAGTTAGAATTTCACTATACTGTACTCTACACATGTAAAGAAATTACTGCTAACGTAACTAATAATAAATACACATACACTAAGAACTGGCAATAATGCAGTGAGCAGAAGGTCAAAAGAGGTTGAATATGCAATATATGTAGCATTATAGCATTGAAGTTTAGCAATGTAAGAAGTGATACTATTAATATGTGGAACATAGAAGTTGTAAAGCTTATGCTGCACAGGTCGTTACGTTTTTAATTGTGAGTTGTGTTACAAATGCAGTGCTCAGCCAAAAAAATGTTGTTGTGTGAAGGTCGTTTCTCTTTGGCAGCACTCTCAGGACAGAGGACCAAACAAATTTGCATCCTGTTGATAACTGAAAGTAACTTGTAGCTAGGGTGCAATGCTTATGAGTCTATCTGTCACACACACACACACACACACACACTGAGATTCTAGTTTTATTTGCCCTCTGTATGAAGTTTACATGTCACCTTCATGTTAGCATTTTGCTCACTTGGGTTTTTTTCACTTGCTTATTCAAACCATCCTTGGTGACTATAATTTGGCAAAGGTACATGAGCATGGTTGAAATCATTTTTTTCTCTTGCATCAGCTTCTTCGCAGAAAACTGATAAAACACATAAACTGCATATGCCCTTGTATGTCTCACTGTGAGTTCTCTTTTATTATTAACCAAGGCAGGAGGGATTTTATTTTCGTACTTCTGATGTGTGTTTATTTCTAGATATCTTGTCCTTCTATAAAAGCTAAATTTCCACTTTAGACAAATAAACTTCTATCTATCTATCTATCTATCTATCTATCTATCTATCTATCTATCTATCTATCTATCTATCTATCTATCTATCTATCTATCTATCTATCTATCTATCTATCTATCTGTGTGTGATTCTTTCTAACAACCATTTTGAATTTAAAGCTGTCTATACAGATAGGATTGCTGCTACCCCTCATATACAGAATGAGAGGCCATAGTCAGTCTGGTGTTTTAATGTTTTGTTACTTTTTCTGTTAATCACAAGCCTGACAGTTGGGAAAAATCAGCAGATACAAATGCAGCACAGCAATATAAAGTGACCTAATATGCCAGAAGAGCTAACAGAGGTGACAGCTCCTGAGCAAATGCAGCTTCAATATCTGTCCTAGTGAGTTGCTATAATATTGTATTGGCACAGGAAAGAGTCACTCATAGTATGAGCTGGCATTCCAGTCACAAACAGAATTCCATCTAGTGCAGCAATGGTGAGAAGTCCTTCTAAGGAAAGCGAGCCACCTAAAAGAACCATGTACAAGAGCAAAAGAGTCCATATTGCTACAATATTTGACCTCTTGATTGTGTTCTCCACTCAGTACTGTTTTTAAGTATGTCCTTCTTAATTTTTTATTCCATTTTGATGAATTTTATTTATAGGTGAATTTAGCTCAATAACATATATTATTTGTGTTTCATCTTATGTAAGGATATGTAGTAGTTTGTGAAGAAATTATAATAAATATTTAAGTATCCATCCATTATCCAACCCACTATATCCTAACTACTGTACAGGGTCACGGGGATCTGCTGGAGCCAATCCCAGGGCGTAAGGCAGGAAACAAACCCCGGGCAGGGTGCCAGCCCACTGCAGGGCGTGCACACACACACACACCAAGTATACACTAGGGACAATTTAGGATCGCCAATGCACCTAACCTGCATGTCTTTGGACTATGGGAGGAAACCGGAGTACACCCACGCAGACACAGGGAGAACATGCAAACTCCATGCAGGGAGGACCCAGGAAGGGAACCTGGGTCTCCTAACTGTGAGGCAGCAGTGCTACCCACTGCGCCACCGTGCCGCCCGTATTTAAGTATTTTATTGAAAACTCAGAAAATCAATCTTAAATTATTTTAAGTGGAATGTTGCAATATAGATTTTATAAACATGTAAAACCTTATATTGTTAGTCTTCTCCACTGTATTTTGGGCAACACACAAAAATTTATTTTCTTCAGTTTGGTTAAAATGGATATCTACAAATCTGCACTAAAGTGTTCAACTATCGTGCTTCTTGACTTTACATGTTGTCAAAGATAATGACACTCCCCGTCATTCTGAGAATTATGACAAGTAATGAGGCTCTGTCCTGACATGGTTTGCTTCCTGCTTTTTCATTCATTTCATTATACCGTATGCACGTTTAGTGATGACATTTCTTGGTTATTGTCTATTGCTATTTGTAAACATAAGGGTCTACAGGGTTTAGTTTATAACAGCCCCTGGTGCATACTCACAGGTGGTTAAACTAAGAAATATATTTATAATGTACTAGCCGTCCCCCATGACTCCGCCCAAGTAGTAGTGAAACAGGACAAACTGTAAAAATCAATAAACAAAAAATGAATCACTTGCTAAGCAGAGGAAAGGTACACTCCAAAACACAGAGGCAGAATGATTCCCCAATCCTGATGTCACGCTTTCTCCTCCCCATGGCCCGCAGCCGCTATCTCAGATTAGAGCGAATATATTGCTCCTATAAGTGAACTATGATTCTCAGTGTGACGAGAGAAGTCGCAAAATCAACCGGAATGTTCAAGCAAATTCTAAAAAAAACCTAACTAAATCCATTAAGTAGTTCTCTCGTTTGCTAGCTTAGTGAATGTAAGATGCGCCCCGAGGCTGGCACGTGAGTGAGGAGGGCCCCGACCCCTCCCCATGGCCCACTGCGTCTCTCTCAGATTTTTTATTTCTCGTGAAAAACAGACAGACAGACAGACAGACACTGGATTTTATATATAGAGAGATTGATGTAGTTAATGCCTGGAAGTATTTAATGGCATCTCTCTTATTACTGACTCAGGTGGGGCAGCAGTCCTTGTTCTTCTAGAACTTTCTGCAGTTTTTGACACTATTAATCATGAGATCTTACTGTTGTGGTTTGAGTGTCTGGTCTGGGCTTAAAGTGTCTGCTCTTAATTGATTCATGGCATATCTTACTGACAGACACTTTTCAGTAACTTTAAATTCATCTACTTTTCATCTACTGCTACTGTTAAATGGGGTGTTTCTTGGGAATCCATTCTGGGACCTATTTTATTTTCTGTATAACTTCATCTTATTGGAGATATTTTTAGGATGTTTAATGTTTCTTTTCATTGTTATGCTGATGACATGCAAGTCTATATTCCCATGTGTAACTCTTCAATGAATCGGCTGCACAATGGTTTAAAAATGACAGATCTCCAAGAGTTCAGCTAAACTTTGTAATTAGACAGAGTGGTCCAGTTTCCTCATGTCTGTTTCTTGTTGCTGCTGTACTTCTCACTGCATTTGTCACTAATACTAATTACAGACCAATACTGATGATGAACAGATTCCATCTTTAAAGGTTTAGGCTAAAGTTTTACAGCCGGATACTCTTCCTGACACTAACCCCCTCTATTTATCTGGGATTGGGATCAGTACCAGTTGGACTAGTTTGCCCCATTGGTAGCTTGGTTTTGAAGGAAAAGGATCACACTGGGGAGGAGGTGCTGGACTAAAATGGCAGAAATTGATCATCAGGTACACAGACCCCATTTAAAAGTGAGAAGAGATGAAGATTGTAGATGGGCAGGTAGTCATAAGCTATTGGCCATTGACACCTTATTTTTTTCTGAAATGGCTAGCAAGTTATAGTATTAAACTTCATAGAACATTACCCCAGACTATCCTGTATGCAAAAGAATATAAATTAATTATGAACTACAAGGTATTATCCATTAAAGACTGAGTTATTTCATCTGTATTAATAAAGTTCCCCAATGAATATACATACATACACAGTCAAATGTGCTCAGTTCACTTCAGGGTCACAAAAGCCAGAGCCTGTCCTTTTAGCATTGGGCTTAAGACAAGAAGCAACCCTGGACAAAGGATCAGTCCATCAGAGGGCCCACTCCGTCACACACCAATACTCACTCAGGGCTCAGTGTGGAATAGCTGATATACTTCACATGCATATTTTCAGAGAATGTGAGAACAAGACCAAACTTCAACACACATCATCACCGAGGGAACATGCAAACATTACACAGATAACAACCATGTAATCAAACCCAGATCACTGTGTCTGTGAAATGGCATATTATCTGCCAGTCATATTACATTTAAAAATGCAGAAAATACTCAAGATGGATTAACTTGTGGCTCTTAACTGATTTGACATTAGGAAGCTGAATTGTTCTTACCAAAGTAAAGGGCGTTTCAAGACATGCTATATAGCCCCCTACCAATGTATGTTGATAATTTGTTTGGGTGATTTTAATATCCATGTCTGCTGTCCCGTTAATCCTCTAGCAAAAGACTTTCTGGACATTATTGACTCCTTTGGTCTCTCTCAACTAGTGAATGGACCAACACATGGACAGGTTCAGACGCTGGACCTGGTTCTTTCTCGCGGTCCCAAAATCAGTGACTTGGACATTCTGCCTCCCAGCTTTTCTGATCACTCGCCTGTTCTGTTTAATCTGGATTTGGTCTCTGTTGAGCATGGTAAATCCACCACCACCCGTCCCTCCCGTGTCATTCCCCCCTCTGCTGCTGAAGATTTTGCAGCTGCTTTTTCACCAATCTCCACATCATATGAATCCATGGATGCTGATGTTTTATTGCAAACTTTCCACACTTCCTGCTGTTCTGTGATGGATGTCGTAGCCCCACTCAAACGGAGACAATCCAAAGTCAAGCATGACCCATGGCTAAACGAACAAACTCGCTCCATCAGGCAAAACAGTAGGCGTAAATGGAGGAAAGATGGTCTCACTGTTACCTTTTACTGCATGAGAGACGCGTGGTCCCAATACCAGAGAGCAGTCAGAGGTGCAAGGAACCGTTTTTTCGCTGACATCATCTAAAAAAACTCTGGCAATCAACGTGTCTTATACAAAACACTAAATGCTGTCCTCTCTCCAGCCGTAACTGTTTTCTCTTCTGCCTCCACTGCTCTTTGTAATCAGATCCTCATGTTTTTTCTGGATAAGGTCACGAACATTAGATCCCAGATCTCCATTTCTTCTTCTGGCTCTGTTGATTTAGCCGCTCCTGCGCACGGTTCCCTCACCAGCTTTGAACCCATTTCGCTCCCCCATCTGGAAAAAATCGTCGCCTCAATGAAGCCTTCGGGCTCTCCGGACGATGTGGTGCCGTCCAGACTGCTGAAAGATGTGTTTCCTGTGATTCGATATGATGTCCTAAAGATCATAACTAGTAGTCTATCCTCGGCTATAGTTCCTCGTGCTTTCAAACACACAGTTGTACATCCAATTGTGAAAAAACCTGATCTTGACCCTGCCGTTCTTTCCAATCTTCGTCTAATCTCCAAACTACCTTTCTTGTCAAAAATACTAGAAAAGTAGTTTATGAGCAATTAACTCATCACCTACAGGACCATCAGGTAATGGATCTTTTTCAGTCAGGCTTTAGGCCCCAACACAGCACAGAAACCGCGCATTTACATGTCCTAAATGACGTCCTTTTGGCATTGGACTCAGGACTCCACGTGGTTATGGTTCTTCTCGACTTATCTGCTGCTTTCGACACAATCGACCACGACATCATGATCTCCGACTCAATCCTGGGCTGGTGTATCTGGCTTAGCCCTCGACTGGTTCAGGTCATATTTCTGCAACAGGACTCTCAGAGTCATGCTAGACGATTTTTCATCTGAATCAGTCCCACTCCCATGTGGGTCCCCAGGGTTCCATTTTAGGGCCACTACTTTTTTCAATCTACATCCTGCCTTTAGGTGCAATTTTTAGAAAACATGCAATTTCATATCACCTATATGCTGACGACTGCCAAATTTATTTCTCCCTCATGCCAACTGACTCCACCAAACCTCTCCTCGACTGCCTATCTGACATTAAGGACTGGCTGGCTGTAAACTTCCTTCACCTGAACGATTCAAAACCGAGGTCATTGTTTTTAGTCCCGACTGCAAACAGGCTCCACCCCTTGGCCTTGTTTCTCTTCCCATTCCAGTAACTTCGTCTGTCTCCAATCTTGGAATCAAAATGGATACGTTCCTGAAAATGGATGCTCAAGTCAACAGCACAGTAAAATCCTGCTTTTTCCATCTAAGGCGAATCGCCAAACTCAAGCCTATTCTGTCTAACCACCTCCTGGAATCAGTAATCCATGCATTCATTACGTCCCGGCTTGACTACTCTAATTCCTGCCTTTTTGGTATCAGTAAAGCCACTCTTTCTAGACTCCAACTGGCTCAAAATGCAGCTGCAAGGCTTCTAACTGGAAGTAGCAGAATCCAACACATTTCACCGATTTTAAAAACCCTACACTGGCTGCCGGTTAGATTCAGAATCGATTTTAAGATTCTCCTCCTAACCTATAAGGCATTAAACGGTCTAGCCCCTGCCTATTTGAGGGTCTTGCTCCATTGTCACAGTCCCCCTCGTGTTCTTAGATCCGCAGATCAGCTGCTCCTAACCGTTCCCAAGGCACGTTTTAAAGCTCGTGGTGAAAGGGCTTTCTCTGTCTGTGCACCCAGGCTCTGGAACTCCCTGCCCTTAGTGGTTAGGCAAGCCGCTTCAGTCGCCACATTCAAATCTCGCCTAAAAACGCACTTCTTCACATTGGCTTTTAATTCTTAACCTGTTTCATTTTCCACTTGCCTTTTGCTATTTTCTCTATTTTATTTGGTCCCCTGACCTGTTTTTAGTATCTCTGTTTTAATTCTCTCTTAATGTTTGTTTTTAATATTTTGCTTTTAGTCCTGCTTGTTGTAACTGTACAGCGCTTCGGTCAGTTGTAATGCTGTGTTTTTAAGTGCTCAACAAATAAATATGGTATGGTATGGTATGGTATAATTTAGATATGAAAAATGTCAAAATGCGGTGGCACAGCGGCGCAGTGGTAGTGCTGCTGCCTCGCAGTTAGGAGACCTGGGTTTGCTTCCCAGGTCCTCCCTGCGTGCAGTTTGCATGTTCTCCTCGTGTCTGCATGGGTTTCGTCTGGGTGCTCCAGTTTCCTCCTACAGTCCAATGACATGCAGTTTAGGTGCATTGGTAATTCTAAATTGTCCCTGGTGTGTGTGTGTGCCCTGTGTTGTGCTGGCACCCTGCCCGGGGTTTGCTTCCTGCCTCACGCCCTATGTTGGCTGGGACTGGCTCCAGCAGACCCCCGTGACCCTATAATTAGGATATAGCGGGTTGGATAATGGATGGATGGATGGATGGATGGATGGATAATGGATGGAAAATGTCAAAATGCTATAACATTTTAAACAAAATAACTGTAGTACTGGGTGTACCGCGTTAGCCATTATGAATGTAGTGAGAAGTCAAGCAAAATGACACCTTTTATTGGCTAACCGAAAAGATTACAATATGCAAGCTACCGAGGCAACTCAGGCATCTTGCCTGAAGAAGGGGCCTGAGTTGCCTCAAAAGCTTGCATATTGTGATCTTTTTAGTTAGCCAATAAAAGGTGTCATTTTGCTTGACTTCTCACTAAAAACGAAATAACAAAATTCATTACATCAGAAAATCTGTCTGAATTAATTCAAGTGAGTGTGGTGGTCTTATTTTTGAATTTCCCAAATTGAACAAAACTTTTAAAATTAATTGGATTAGGGAATTTCTGTCTAGTCCAATTTCTCAGTAGAATTTTATCCACGATCTTATCTCTAAAATTGATACACTTAGATTTTTATTACTTGGCACTGTCACACACATTCGTATGGGAGACAGCTACCTGTAGAAGGAGCAAAAGAAGGTAAATCCGTGCCAGGCCAGGGGGTGGCAGGTTGCAATAACCCTTTCTCTTTTATCCTTATAGACCAAACACGGGAAATTCTGCCAGGGACCGCTAACATCAATTCTGGTTTCCGGGCTCGCTGACATCTCTTCCCCTGATCTGCCTTAAAACCCAGCCAACTTACTCCTGTGAATCAGTTCTGTTTTGAACTCAATCTGTTCACTAATGTGCATCCAATTTTGACTTTTGCAGCATTTATTCAAGTTTACGGGTGGCTGCCTCAAACGTGTCAAGGTGTATTATTTTTACAGCACGTATAATAACAAAAATCTTCAGTTTATATATATGTGCTTACCTCTTGACCACTAATGTTTAAATAAGATTTTTCTTTCAATTGTTTCTCATCTCCATACCCCATATATTGCTTCCCATGTTTTACTCTGAGTTTTCAATCATACTATTAATGAAATAATTAAAAAAATAATGGCATAGTGGAACTTAGTTTTTTTCCGGATATTAACCTAATAATGAAGTAGAGAGGAGATTATTTTATTATTGTAGGGCAGCACGTTGGCACAGTGGTAGCGCTGCTGCCTCGCAGCAAGGAGACCTGGGTTTGCTTCCCAGGTCCTCCTTGCGTGGAGTTTGCATGTTCTCCTTGTGTCTGTGTGGGTTTCCGCCCAAAGGCATGCAGGTTAGGTGGATTGGTGATTCTAAATTGGCTCTAGTGTGTGCTTGGTGTGTATGTCCTGCAGTGGGTTGGAGCCCCACCCAGGTTTGGTTCATGCCTTGTGCTCTGGGATTGGCTCCAGTAAACCCCCTTAACCCTGTGTTAGGATTAAGTGGGTTGGAAAATGGATGGATATTATTATTTCATGGGGGGACATTAACTGCACTAAATCTTTTATTTTGACCATATATTTTCCCCTTGTGAAGTCAACTATTTTTACCAAAGATATTTGCATTCTAATCAGCAGAGCACACATTCTATTGTTTACGAAGAGCAAGTATCCCCTAAATAATGTGACAGCTGCACTCCACTGTCTAAACATGTGACATATAAACTAACATATAAAATAGTAATAATAGAGGTTAATGATACATATTAATCTTTGGAATACAACAAAATTAGAATCAGGTAACTGCCACACAGTCCACCGAGGCTCACATAATCATTTTTGTTTTGTTCATGTTGGGTTAATATTTTTAACATTAATCATCACAAATTGCTCAGCTCAGCATTCATTTTCTCAGTTGAAGTATATTAAAAATCCCAAGAGAACAGCTATGCAACAAGACGGGCTGGATGCTTTATCTCTACTAAGTAGAGAAGCAAATGAGTTATGTAAGATTAGTTTTGAGGATCTGATAAAAGATTCTGCAATTACAAAATATAAGAGAAAACTTTTCACATATAAATAAAGTTCAAGTATATAACAATAAACATTATTTTCCATCTTACTATAAGTTTTGGTTCATTTCAAAAAATACAATTTTATTTTAGGGTTTATTATAGTTTATATTTTGAATTAGATATATATGTGGGCACCAAAACCTTTTAAATGCTTTAACATATATATAATAAATTAAATTAAACAAATGTATATTGTGTCCTTTAAAATGTATATAAAACATTATCCTGCAAACCTACAAATACTCTGTAAAATTACATTTACACTTAAAGAAGAAAATGGCTGTGGAAGTTACCACTGCACAAACACTTCCTAGTTGTTCTAGTCATGTCACAACATCCTATGAAAAAAATATCATTTAATAATACAAAATACAACAAATTATGCTACAAAATGTAAATAGGCATATAATGTGCTGTACAATATTTAAATAATTCTACCCATTAAAAACTAAAGCACAATCTTTCTGCTACAATATCTCAAAAATTTTCTTGTTAAGAAACCCACTTCTTTAACTTTAAAAAGAAATAAAAACTCACCACCCCCGTTCACTATACATGCCACGTGCTGTGCCTGTGTTAAGAATTTTTTAAAGATGTTCTTTGAGATTGTACTAACCTTGAACGATGATAGTTAATGTACCAAGAAAGAGAAACAACATTTTTAATGCAAGATTGTAGACTGTTACGATACCACGTAAAACGTGAAAGAGCAGGAAATTGAGGTAATGGAGAGAAAGAGACGAGAGAGAGAGCAGAAGAAGAAGGGAGGTATTGTAGCATAAATGAATGTTGTTCTATTTAATTTTTTTTAACATATACTTTTTTTTAATATAGTAATCATTTTTCTTTCATGCTTGTATTTTCATTCATTACTGTTTTTTAAGATATTCTTTATTTGGATGAGATCCTGAAGCTTCTTTCAATAGCTCTTCAGCATCTGCATTTAGACCACCTCTGTCAGTGATGTGTGAAACTATTCAGCTAAATGTCGCTTAGATTGTTATTCTTTTGGGCAAACCGTTCTGTAGTTATTGTTGCAGCTGGAGATTGGCATTTATATTTACACCAGGAATTATGTACTACATGCAGGCTCTGAACCACTAGTTGTGTTTTTGATCACCTGGGGCCTCATGTATAACGCCGTGCGTAGAACTCGTACTATAACATGGCGTAAGCACAAAAGCCGAAATGTGCTTACTCACAGAAAAATCCAGATGCAAGAATCTGTGCGTACTCCAACTCCCACGTTCTTCCGCTACATAAATCCCGATCAGCGTGAAAACTAACGCTCGTGCACGCTTTATGTAATGCCCCAACTCCTCCCAGAATTACGCCTCTTTGAATATGCAAAATAATATAAATCGCCCTTAAGCGCAGCCTTCTGTGAAAAGACAATGGGAAAAGCACGGGGGAAAATATAAGAATTTCAGCGAATACTAAGTGGAGGCAAAGGAAAAACATACTATTTGTTCAAATAAACCGTGGTATAATCAACAAGAGGAAGTTGATCGAGTGACA
This sequence comes from Polypterus senegalus, assembly GCF_016835505.1. Taxonomy (NCBI): domain Eukaryota; kingdom Metazoa; phylum Chordata; class Cladistia; order Polypteriformes; family Polypteridae; genus Polypterus; species Polypterus senegalus. Next base: position 59,046,186 of record NC_053171.1, read on the forward strand.
TAGCGTGTTGGAGAAACTTGAAAGCTCACATCCACAAAATCACACAGTGCTGTAAATAAAAAAGAAGTCACATATCAAAGTCACCGTGAAAAGCCGAGCTGTAAGCCCACTGTCTGAGTGTCATATGAAAGCTTATTAGGGTACAGAGAAAAAAGGCACATGGTGGGGAAAAAGCACGAAATGTCAACTTCAATCTCGACATTTCAACTTTAATCACATAGTTTATTTTCTCATTAAAGTAGAACATCATAAACTTCATCTTAAAATCTTTTAATTAACCAGATTCTCAAATCACATCGTAATTAAAGTAGCACGTTAAATGCTTTGTTTTGTATTTGATTTTCTATGTGCTCTATGTGTGTGAATCACTACTTGCTTCTTAAACCGGCTCTCTTCCTCCAACTGGACACAGAGTCCATTACATTTGTGATATTACAGCTCTCTGAATAACTAAAATACTGAGATGTATACGTGATGTCATTTTCGTGATGATAGAAGTTAAAGCACATTATTAAACACGTGTTTCACTTCGATGAAATAATTTATTGCAGCAGTACTCAGGGGCGGCTCTAGGCTTGTGGTGGCACTGGGCAGAGGAAGAATCGGTGGCTCCTTCAGCCGCCAATGTCAGTAAGGTAGCTTATGCACGGTGGATGGCCACGTCCGTTGCAGACACTGCATAGCCGCCTCGTGCTCATGACACAAGCATTTAACTTTTGCCGAAATTTGTCGCTGCGTTTTTTGCTGTGTTGTTATTTTCTCTTTCTGTTTTATATTCAACTAGCAGAATACCCGCGCTTCGCAGCGGAGAAGTAGTGTGTTAAAGAAGGTACGAAAAAGAAAAGGAAAAATTTGAAAAACAACGTAACTTGATTGTTAATGTAATTGTTTTGTCATTGATATGAGTGTTGTTCTCATATCTATCTATATATATATATATATATATATATATATATGTTGTTCTCATATCTATCTATCTATCTATATATATATATATATATATATATATATATATATATATATATATATATATATATATATATATATATATATATATATATATATATATATATATATATATATATATATATATATATATATACCCGCAGCTTGGCAGCGAGAAGTAGTGTGTTAAAGAAGGAAAGAGAAAGAAAAGGAAACATTTTGAAAATAACGTAACATGATTGTCAATGTAATTGTTTTGTCACTGTTATGAGTGTCGCTGTGATATATATATATATAGCAAAATACCAAGCTTCAAGCGATGTCATGTGTTAAAGAAGTTATGAAAAGAAAAGGAAACATTTTAAAAATAATGTAACATGATTGTCAAAGTAATTGTTTTGTGTATTTGGCGCAGCGTCACAAAATTTTTTTTCGATCTAGCTGCATCAGAAAATGTACCACAACGTCCTGACACGCCTCCTTTTAGTGTTTTCTCACAGCTTGGATTGCTGCTGTCATATATATAAACACACACACACACAAACACACACACACACACACACACACACACACACACACACATACATATATATACACATACATATCTTCATATCTACATATCTATATACATATCTACATATACACATATATATATACATACCTATCTACATCATATATACACATACATACATACATACACACACAAATTATATATATGTGTGTATGTATGTATGTGTGTGTGTGTATGTATATATATATATATATATATATATATATATATATATATATATATATATATATGTAGATAGGGGTGTGTGTGTGTTTATATATATATATATATGTATATATATACACATACATACATATATATACACATACATATACTTGTGTGTATGTTTGTATGTGTCTATATGTGTGTGTATAGCTTTGTCACTGAGTGCAAGGGAAAAATAATAAAATATAGTCTATAAGTTATTAAACAGTAAAACATTAACGTTTAAGAAGTACAGGTACATTGAGCACTACTGGAGTGGTTTCAGGTAAACTACATTTTAAAGACTGTGTAACACAACAGGTAAGTAACTAACAGCAGCTAAAATGTATATGGATCATCTCTCGGTAGTAGATCCCTTTTGAAAGGTGCTACACGACGGCTGTGGTATCGAAATTACATTTTCTATGTGAGCGTTCAAATTTGTGCCTCTGGTAATGTGCCTTACCGGCATTTAAAGAAAATTAGTTTTGTGTCCTCTGCAGTGTTAAGAGAGAAAGGCTTTGGTTTGGGATAAAAGGAAAAAGGTGTAAAGAAAGGAAAGTTGCCTGTTTCTTTTATATAGTATAGAGAGATGTGTTCGCTGACGTTATGATCGCCTTTTGGGGACAGTCGCGGTGGGTCTTGTGTAGACTGGTGAGACGTCCCTGCCATTAATCAGCTGTGATGGCACTGTCAATCCTCCACTCGTGTGCGTGTCTTCATAATCCGAGGTGATGACCTTATAATCGTATACGTGCAAAAGAAAGTGTGAATCGCCTTAATATTATTTTTCCGTGGTGTAGAAAAGGGGTCCCGTGTTTGCACTTGTCTGGGCTATAGCGCAGGGGGAGGAAGAAAAAATTAAAAGTGCTCACTTTGACTTAAGGCAGTAGCGCAGTCAGCGTCTCAAAGGCCGGCACAGCTATGCACGCGCGCTGGCTGCTCGACTTTTGCTGGGCAGGAGACCACAGTTTTTGCAGACACGTTCATGATATCAAAAGTCTCAGCGCTCTTTGGAGGTCATTCATCTATACTAATAAAAGGCAAAGCCCTCACTCACTCACTCACTGACTCACTCACTGACTCATCACTAATTCTCCAACTTCCCGTGTAGGTAGAAGGCTGAAATTTGGCAGGCTTATTCCTTACAGCTTACTTACAAAAGTTGGGCAGGTTTCATTTCGAAATTCTACGCATAAGGGTCATAACTGGAAGCTATTTTTTCCCATATAATGTAATGGAGTCTTGAGTTGGAGATGGCCGCGGGGGGCGGAGTTTCGTGACATCATCACGCCTCCTACGTAAGTACGTACAGAACAAGGAAGAACTCCAGCGATGAGCACAAAACGCCATTTCACAATTGAGAAGGCAGAAAAACATTATGAAGCAAATGATGCATATGCGGAAACAAAGCACGGCGTGAACCGTAAGTTTATATTAAATTAAGTTCATAGACAGGCTGCCACTAGCGTTTGTAATTTAGTGCCTGCCCATATAAGGCCGTCCATCAGCGGCAATCCAATACAAACACTGCCGCTAAATATTCACGTGTGAAGGACTGTGCTTATGCAGAGGAAGATGAGATGGTCAGGGTGGTGTTTGGCACAAACTCATTGAAACTGCGAGAGAAAGTTTTAAGTGCGGGTCTTAGCTGACATTACACGAGATGGCACCAGTACAGCTGGGAACCTTCGATGCAAGAACACCAAGCGGCTCACGTGAACTGACGCAGTGCACAGACAAAAAGCAACAGTTCCAAAGAGTGCTGAACAAAAACCGAATTACACAATTGAGAAGGCAGCAAAAAAATATGAAGCGTCTTATACATAGAATCATATTCATAAGTGCAGCTACTGCGGAAACAAAGCACACGGTGGAAAAAGTGAATGTCCTGCTAAAGGAAGACAGTGTAAAAAAACCCCGTGCATGCAGTTTGTCACATCACAGATAAAAAGGAAGACGAGCTGTTTATTGATGCAGTAAGGAACTAATCGATGAATGAAACCTCTTATCTTTACAACGATTGACAAACACGGAATGTAACTTGAACACATCCTACAAATACGAGCCTGATTGAAAGAAATAATGATAATCAAATCCTTGATGACAGCAACATTCAATAACACTCACAAAACAATTACTGTATATTGACAATCATGTTACGTTATTTTTAAAATGTTCCCTTTTCTTTTCATAACTTCTACTTCTCCACTGATATACGGGTATATATATATAAATGTATATATATAGCCCGATCTACAATACATACTTTAGCATAGACAAGCCACACGCTGTGGCTAATTGTAGAGTCTTAAGCCTCTAACGCCGACATTCGAGGTTCGATTCGAGAGGGGTGTACTGAGTATGTATGCGCTACCGATTCATTTTACCTTCACATCTCCTTGGTTTGGGACGTATGAAAAATATTAGGTTAACGCAGAATCATGTTACGCTATTTTTAAAATTTTCCCTTTCTTAGCACAAGCACAGCTGAGAAGCTTCGATGCATGTACTCCATAACGCTAAAAATAACGATTTAATCACACTTTCAATTCCAAGCAAACGGGAACTTTTGTCAATGCATGATTTCCTGGTACATCCATTACACTGATGCACACATCACAGCTACAAAAATGTTAGAGTCGGAATAAAGCGCGTTCCTACGACTGATCATTTCAACTACCCGAGAAGCCTTGATAAAAGCATGGTTTTGTGCACACTGAAAAGCAAGCAAAATTAGATGCATTACAGAAAGCGGACTTTGTGGCTCTTACTGGGGATCATTGGACTTCCGTGACCGTTAGTAATTCTAAATACATCTAATTACAAAATGTTCAATGATCACACTGTTTTAGCCTAATGTACAAAATAATTTTGGCTAATGTTACTCAGAGTTTAAAGAGTAAGCTGGTCAAATTACCTTTTATGTTTCTGACTTATTTTTTAAGAAGAAAAACTGCACTTTATGGTGAAATTTTGGTTATTATTATTTAAAGACAATACTATTCTGAAAATGTACTTAAAGTACTTAAACTACCACTTTATTTTTAAGTCTGCCCAATTTTAACCAGGGATGATATTTTTGTTTCTGTTTTGAATTCAAATGCAGTTTAAAAGCTTTTTTTTCAGAAATTAAAACAGCTTCAGTTTACAATATTCATGTCCATGTCTATTATTTGATTCTGTCGCCCACTAAAACCGTTTTAAATAAAAAAAAAAACATTTGCGATTTGGGGCAAATTTAAGTGTGATTACATATGATTAATCAAGATTAATTCTTACACAGCCTCTAATTAATTGGATTAATTTTTTAATCGAGTCCCACCTAATATATATATATGTAGATATATATATGTAGATTTGTATATATATGTGTATATACAGTATATATGTAGATATGTATATGTTGTATATACAGTATGTATATATGTGTGTATATATATATATATATTTATATATATGTTTATATGTATATATATGTTTATATATGTGTCTGTGTGTGTGTATATATATATATATATATATATATATATATATATATATATATATATATATGCCAGCAACACTCATGACAATGACAAAACAATTACATTAACAATCATCTTACGTTATATTTAAAATGTTTGCTTTTCTTTTTCATAACTTCTTTAACACACTACTTCTCCGCCAAGCCTTGGTATTCTGTTATATATATATATATATGACAGCAACACTCATCACTCACAACAGTGACAAAACAATTACATTGATTAATCATGTTACGTTATTTTCAAAATGTTTCCTTTTCTTTTTCATTGCTTCTTCACACATACTTCTGGCGGCGCGGTATTTTGCTAGTATATTATATAGCAAAATCCCCGCGCCTCGCAGCGGAGAAGTAGTGTGTTAAAGAAGTAATGAAAAAGAAAAGGAAACATTTTAATAATAACGTAACATGATTGACATTGTCATGAGTGTTGCTGTCATATATATGCCTGCCTAAATAAGTCACCCTCGCTTTGCTCTTACTTTATTTACCGCTCATTTAATCATGGCTATTGGCGGAAAAATTATAAAATGGAAGGAGGATGGCTTTACCAAAACAATTATTGATGGCGAATCGATTATTCATAAAGCTTGAATTGGTGATGGTTTTCTGTGTTAACCTCATATTTTTTCAGACTTCTTCTCAAACTAAAGTGGTGCGAGGGTAAAATGAATCGGGATGCACTGATCAATGTAATCGGTGTACAGTACCAGGAAATCATGCATTGACAAAGCTCCCTTTGCTTGTAATGCAAAGTGTGATTAAATGTATTATTTTTAACGTTATGGAGCACATGCATCGAAGCTTCTCAGCTGTGCTTGTGCTAAGAAAAGGAAAGATTTTAAAATAACGTAACACGATTGTCAATGTGACCTTTTGTAAGTAGTGCCTGGAGGATTCAGTGTGGAAAAACTCGAGAGATAGCGTGTGTATTAACTTGTGGATTTTTCTGTGAGTATTTGGTGGTAGTCTGACGAAGTTGCTTCGAAAGACGGCATTAGCCGCGGAGCTCAGCTCAGACGGAAATTAGATGAATGGGAGGGGAGATGATGACGTGACTCCCCCACCCGCCTTAACTGTCAATCCCCCACAAACACAGTCTCTAATTTGCATAAGCACACCCTTCACCTACAATTTTAACTTAGTTACAAAGTGATCAAAACTCGTTTATATCCCGCGCCCTCTCATTAAACTTGTATCCCGCATTACCTGTGGGCATGTGAAACGCCAGCGTAGCCTGTCTATGAACTTAATTTAAAGTTTAGGTTTACACCTTGCTTTCTTTCCGAGGCAGCAACACTCATGAATATGGCAGTATATGTCACTCGCTCGCTTCTTATTGTTTTTCGCTGCCTTCTCAATTATATAATGCATGTTTTCTTAAGCGCTTTTTGGAGGTCTTCCTGGTTTTCTACGCGACCGCGCTGACAGTCAGTTCACGTGATTATGTAGGAGGCGTGATGATGTCACACGAAACTCCGCCCCCCAACGTCATTCCAGCTCAACTCCATTACAGTTAATGGAGAAAAATACCTTCCAGTTATGACCATTAGGCGTAGAATTTCGAAATGAAACCTGCCCAACTTTTGTAAGTAAGCTGTAAGGAATGAGCCTGCCAAATTTCAGCCTTCTACCTACATGGGAAGTTGGAGAATTAGTGATGAGTGAGTGAGTGAGTGAGTGAGTGAGGGCTTTGCCTTTTATTAGTATAGATATATATAGGCGTAACCGTCACTGCAGTCAGTGCTTTTCTTTCCCCAAGTAACCGATCGCCATACAATCAGCTCTGTAATAGACGTTAAGCCATCTGTAAGCTTAGCGCCGATTCTTCAAAACGTTTAAAGAGCATTGAAATATCTTTGTAGTACATGTTTATTATTCTATCCTTAACGACACTCCCAGTGAAGAATATAGATTATTTAAATGAAGTTAAAGTTTTATCTGTATAATTTAACAAACATATTTTGCTGCAATTCACCTTAAAAATGATATTGTCATCATATGTAAATACGCTCTTTATAAAGTGGCTCAGGTTGGGCGATATTATAACTGTAGTGCAAGTTTACAGTGGGGTGATTGTACTTATAAGTACAAACAGTTCTACAAGGAGCAATTGATTGAGTGCATTTAAAGTTCTTGGGATTAAACTGTTTCTGAACCACGAGGTCTGTACAGGAAAGGCTTTAAAACGTTTTGCAGTTGCTGAGACAGCGTGTCCTTGAAGCTGTATACTGATAATTCTCTTTCCGATCAGCTGCTGCTGTGATTCACACTTAGATACAGTGATATAAATACTCCGAGTGGTGCAGTGAGAGTAATATGGAAAAAGATGATCCGCTGTGGCAACTCCTAACGGGAGGAGCTGAAAGAAGAAGAAGAAAAATAAGAAGAAGAGGAAGGTGCAGTGAGAGTAACAACGCTAAAGCAGTTATGGTATTTGGAATACTATGGCTGTTGCCTGGACCATTATATTGTTACGAGTTAATTACAATCAGATGCATTACACTAATAAACAATATGCGGTTAGTTTGGGTATATTTATAAAGCCGCGTCATGAAAATAATGAGTAATCACACAGGAACAGTACCATTGCTTTGCCAGTCTGCAAAACCGAGCGGAGAACTTGCGTACGACAAGGCATGAGGTACCTTGGAAAAGTGCGTGGCTTTATGCCAAGTGTAGGTTTTATACATCGCGATTTGAACGTGGAAAAGTTCTTACGCAACATTTCTGTGTGTACTCACCGTTTATACATGAGGCCCCCGGCAGTGGCTTTTTGTGAACAGCCTCTCAAAAACATTTTATTTCCTGAATATCCCAAACTCACACAAGGAATGCCTCAATGGGCTTTATCAAGCCCTGTTTTTTGACTCTCCAAGAAGACAAGAAAAAACTCCACAAAAAAAAAAACTCGTGGAGATAAAATTAAAGACAGAGAGACCCCCTTCCAGGAAAATCGGGCATGCAATGGGTATCAACAAATGGGATAAATGCAATACACAAAACAGAATACAAGTAATCCTCTTCAAAGGGTTAGAGCACTGTAACAATTCTCAAGGTAAAATGCTGGAGTAGATTATACCACTCACTAAATACAGAACTATTACATATAACAATACAGATTTGTTCAAATACATTTAAAACAAAGTTGGAAACTATTAACATAAATGAAAAACAACAATATCTGTTCATCAGCCACTTGTAAAACCACAGCCAGATTAAAGAAAAGGGGTCAGACAAGTCTGTAGCAGTGAAAGACATGCAGACCTCAGCCATCTAGCAACCTCCCCTTTACTGGCCATTGTACAGATGAATTAGTGCTGGGTCAGCCAATCTTATGAAAGGTCCCTCAAGCCTGATGATTTCAATGCTTCTTCATCAGGGATGACTTTTCCATAGGCAGGCAAACAACTTGGCAGTAGAGCAGTGTCACCAAGTGACACATGAGTATACCGAGAGGAGAAGCAGAATAGGGGAGGGCTAGTTTGTAAAAAGTTTGTAAATATCATATTACTTATAATTTAGCACTAATAACTAACCACAGAGAAGCACTATGCACAGCTACACATAATATGCTAAACTGCAGTAGTGAGTCTTCAGTTCGGGATTTGAAAGCTGAGATGGAAGGGGCACCTCTTACAGTAGCAGAAAGACCATTCTGCAGCATTGAGGACCTGCAGCAAACTCCATTTGCTTGTAGTGACACAGTAGTTGGGTGCACTAATGAACTTAATAGTTACCCTGAGTGACACTCTGTTCTTCAAAAGCGGGAACAGAGTGAAATGTAATTGGTACTCTTTACTACCAACCAAGGTATAGCGCACCATTAGATTCCCAATAAGATCATTTACTTTCCAAAGAGGAGGGGGAGAAGAGGAAAAAAAGAAAAAAGAGAGAATGATGGCATGGAGACAGAGAGAGATTGTCTAGAGTATGAAGTGAGGGCATAGTAAAAAGAAAAGTTTTTTTCTGTTCATGTTAATGTTAAGAGTGAGGAGGCATTGAGTGGGTTGGCTCACTGGAATGCAGAAGAAAATAAGCTGTCTCGTAAAAAGTGTTGAATTGCTGAAACAGTGGATGGCTGTCTTGTTGGAATTTTTTAGCTAAAGGAAATGACAAGAAGGGGACAATAAATTTATCATGTATCAAGATTGTAGCAGTTCCATGGTGGACCTTTGAGATTCTAGTGTTTTATCATGGATGTTAAAGTGGAGCACAACAAAAGTTCCAGAAGAATGCTGTCAGCAACCTATGTGCACTGCATTTGAGCTCCAACTAATTATGCCAGTGATTTTCATTTCATTTACTTTTATCATTGATTTATACACTATGTGTTTGTCCCAATGAACCTTGAGTATGAAGTAACTCAGACAAAGTGATTGAATTGTGTTAATATTTAACGCTATCTCCTAAGTGGAGTGTTTAATATACTGTATATTCTTTTAACATATCTCTCATTGTGTGGAGTATTTACATTCTGGGTACAGAGATATATACAAATAATTGAATAAGTATATATGTATATATGTGCATAAGAGGGAATGGGTATATTGCATAATTAACTTAAGGGTGATTTTTCACAAACCATTACCATGAAGTATTATAACAGCAGGTATAAATATAATTGGTTCTTTGGACTCGCTGGTTATTTAATTTAACTGGAGTATGTTAAATGTAACCCAGTCACAGGAGATGCACAAACCGGTGTGTTTCTTTGTGTCGATCCCAAACCCGGAAAAATCGGAAGAGTTACGTCAGGAATGGCATCTGGTATAATCTTTTGCCAGATCAATATGCGGACAACAACACAGATTTCAATGCCAGACCCGTTGAGGCCCGGTTATACAAGAGCTGCCATCAGTACTGTTAGCCAACAGGGTGCTGGCAGAAATTGGGCTACTGTTGGCTGTAGAAAGGAAAAGAAGAGTAGGGAGATGTGTCCGGAGGCAGGAGGAGAGGAGGAAGGTAAAGAGAGTGGAACTGAGGGTTGGAACTTTGAATGTTGGCAGTATCACTGGTAAGGGAAGAGAGTTAGCTAATGTGATGGAGAGAAGGAAGGTTGATATATAGTGTGTGCAAGACACTAAATGGAAGGGGACTAAGGCCAGGTAGATTGGTGGTGAATTCAAATTGTTCTATCATGGTGTGGATAGGGGAGAAATGGGGTAAGTGTCATTCTGGAGGAACAGTATGTGAAGTGTGTTTTGTAAATGAAAAGAGTGTCACACAGAGTGATGATTATGAAACTGGAAATTGAAGGTGTGATGATGAATGTTGTTAGTGCATATGCCTTGCAACTTTGGTGTGACATAGATGAGAAAAAAAGATTTCTGGAATGAGTTGGATGAAGTGATGGACAGCATACCCAAGGGACAGAGAGTGCTGATCATAAAGGATTTCAATGATGGGTAGGTAGTGAGAGAGGAATGAAGAAGGTCAGATCATAGTGGATTTTGTGAAAAGGATGGACATGGCTGTGGTAAACACATATTTTAAGAAGAGGGAGGAACACAAGGTGACGTACAAGAGTGGAGGAAGATGCACATTATCTCCTATACTGAAGGGTCAATCTGAAGGAGATTAAAGACTGCAAAGTGGTGGCAGGGAAAAGTGTAGTTAGACAGCATAGGATGATGGTCTGTAAGATGACATTGGAGATCAAGAAGAGGAGGAGAGTGAGAGCAGAGCCAAAGATCAAATGGTGGAAGTTGAAAAAGGAAGACTGTAAGGTTGAGTTTAGAGAAGAAGAAAGACAAGCACTGGGTGGCAGTGAAGAGCTGCCAGACAGCTGGGCAACTACAGCAGAAGTAATAAGGGTGACAGCAAGAAGGGTGCTTGGCGTGACATCTGGACAGAGGCAGGAGGAAAAGGAAACCTGGTGGTGGAGTTGGGGAGTACTGGGGAGTATACAGAGGAAGAGGTTGCCAAAGAAGAAGTGAGATAATGAGGGAGATGCAGACAGTAGACAAGTGAACAAAGGAAATAAAGCATAAGGTGAAAAATGAGATGGCAAAGGCTAAAGAAAAAGCATATGATGAGTTGTATGAGAGGTTGGACTCTAAGGAGGGAGAAAAGAACTTGTATCGATTGGCTATACAGAGGGACCAAGCTGAGAAAGATGTGCAGCAGGTTAGGGTGATAAAGGATGAAGATGGAAACATACTCACTGTTAAGCAGATGTAACAAGTACTTTGAGAAACTGATGAATGAAGAGAATGAGAGAGATAAGCTTGGATGATGTGTCAATAGTAAATCAGGAAGTGCAATGGATTAGCAAGGAGGAAGTAAGGGCAGCTATGAAGAGGATGAAAAATGGAAAGGACATTGCCTTATGACTTATGACATACCTGTGGAAGCATGGAGGTGTTTAGGATAGATGGCAGTAGAGTTTTTAACCAGATTGTTTAATGGAATATTGGAAAGTGAGAGGATGCCTGATGAGTGGTGAAGAAGCGTACTGGTATCAGTTTTTAAGAATAAGGCATATGCAGAGCAGTAGTAACTACAGGGGAATAAAATTGATGTGCCACAGCATGAAGTTATAGGAAAGAGTAGTGGAAGCTAGGTTAAGAAGGGATGTGATGATTAGTGAGCAGCAATATGGTTTCATGCCAAGAAAGAGCACCACAGGTGTTTGCTCCGAGTGAGCTGATGGAAAATTATAGAGAAGGCCAGGAGGAGTTGCATTCCATTTTTGTGGACCTGGAGAAAGCATATGACAGGGTGCCTCAAGAGGAGTTGTGGTATTGTAAGAAGAAGTCAGGCGTGGCAGAGAAGTATGTAAGAGTTGTACAGGATATGTACGAGGGAAGTATGACAGCGGTGAGGTCTGCAGTAGGAGTGATGGACGCATTCAATGTGGAAGTGGGTTTACATCAGGGATCGGCTCTGAGTCCTTTCTTATTTGCAGTGGTGATGGACAGTTTGACAGATGAGATCAGACAGGAGTCCTCATGGACTATGATGATTGCTGATGATATTGTGATCTGTAGCGAGAGCAGGGAGCAGGTTGAGAAGATCCTGAAGAGGTGGAGATATGCTCTAGAGAGGAGAGGAATGAAGGTCAGTAGGAACAAGACAGAATACACGTGTGTAAATAAGAGTGAAGTCAGAGGAGTGCAGGGAGTAGAGTTGGCAAAGGCGGATGAGTTTAAATACTTGGGATCAACAGTACAGAGTAACGGAGATTATGGAAGAGAGGTGACAAAGAGATTGCAGGCTGGGTGGAATGGGTGGAAAAGAGTGTCAGTAGTAATTTACAATAAATGGGTATTAGCAAGAGTGAAATGGAAAGTCCTCAGTACAGTAATGAGAACGATTATGTTATGTGGGTTGGAGATGGTGACACCGACCAAAAAACAGGAGTCAGAGTTAAAGA